>NC_081412.1:289144490-289449944 GCF_030272615.1 Cryptomeria japonica
TTACTGCAATCCTCTTTGCATCTAATCTCCTATATAGTTCATTGGGCAAGTCATCCACAACTTCAATTAAAACTTTCTTATATATATCCAGATCTAAGATAATACTATTTTCAATGCTTTCTTTTTCTGAATCCTTGAATGTGTTATACAATTTTCTCACATTAGCCAAATTACCATCATTAGTTATTTCATTTAGAAAATTATCTAATGGTGGTATAACCGATTTCTATTTCTTCTTGGGAATCAATTTCTTTATTGGTTGCCTTACTGCCTATTGTTTCTTTCTTAGACTCCTTGTTCTCTTGGGTGAAGGAGAGGGTACTAGTGAAGATTTTCTCTTCCTTTCAACTCTTTTGAATTCAGCTAGTATCTCACTGTCAGAAGATGTGCGAACCAGTGAAATGTGTGCCTCCGGTTGTAGTCCTTCCAGCTCACTAGCCAATATACTAGTAATTTTCATAAAATTTTCTTTGATTTCCTTTACCTGCTTCAATGCATCTCTTATGTATTTTTCTCTTTTCTTCCTTTGCTTCATTATTTTCACATTGCTTTCAATTGTTTCAACACTACCAAAAAATTCTTCTGTTGGTTCTCTAGGTGCATCTAATAAGGCTTTTTCATAGTCTCAATTATGTTGAGATCTACCTCATTACCCATTTTTGTTACCCATACAGTCCTAGGTAATACAACTTCCATCCATGTTTCATCCTTCTTGATTACAAAACAGATTTCTTTATCATATTTATCCACTACACTCTGCGATAGCCTTTCTCTAGTTTTCATTTTGGCTTGAAAAGCTTTGAAATATTTAATTATATTGTTTTCCTTAGCAGTACCCATGCTGGTAAAAGATTCTTGTAATTTTTTTCCTACCGGTATGTCATATCCAAAGTCTTTCTATCCTATACTGAGGATTTCCTTTGTGAAATACAACATTAAGCATACTAAGAGATTACCAAAACAAAATGTTCCTTTCTTATCACCTTTAATCTTCTTCAAATTATCTATGAGTTCATCCTTTAGCCATTCAGACACATCTATTTTTGCATTGTTGTTCACCATTTCATAAGCACTATTGATGCAAAGACTAGAAACTGAATTAAGTATGTTTGCATGAGTAGTTTTGTAACCTAAAATCATACTTATGAATCTCACATTGACGTCCTTGATGTCATTTACTCTTAGAGATCTACTATCAGATGTTGCTCTGGTTAGGGTCATGACTTTGTTGTTAGGAACCTTCTTTGTTTTGTCTGGTCTTCTTTTGGTTGATGGTAAACCTATTACTACCCTAATTGCTTGCCGGGTGAATTTGCAGACATAATCTAACCAAAGAAATTCTCCATGTGACCTACTTAGGACAATTCTCACTACTTCCTCCAGAAATTCAGGGATGTTCAATATTTCAAGAAAACCTAAAGTCTCCACAATCTTGTGCTCGGGTTTGATAGTGCCATTTTCATCAAAAATTATGGTTCTAAACATTTTTAGCAACTCCTTTGAACCTAATTCTTCAATGTTGTAGTGAATATATATCCTAGGGTCTTCAGCATAAGCTACACCTTTAGGAATATTTGAAAATGCACCTATGGAATCATCTTGCTTAGCTACTTCGAGAATAATTTTGAATATGGGCCTAGTGCATTTTACATTTTCCATGATAGTAGGGTTTGCAATAAATTCAGGAGCAGAAGAAGAAGCCATTTGAAAAATACCTTTAGCTACCTGATAATGTCTAAATGCTTGAAAGAAATTTCTTCACACCTTCACCTTGAATGCCTTTGCTTATATTTTGTGCTCTTTGCTAATTTGAATACTCAGTGAATCAAAAAATGAGGGAAAACTGATGATTTATAATGACTTTTCCTTCAACAACCACATTAAATGCTCACCGATTAAGTGAAAACTTAACACATCTACCGGTAGAGAATAAATCTATCTTCTCACCATCAACTAAGAGTAATCTGCATGATATTCAACTTGTTGCAATACCCCCAAAGGGTTACTTCTCAGTTGGATGAATAATCTCCTATTGGTGGAGTAATACTTTGTTCTACCGGTAAAGAAATAGTGTCATCAACATTCTGATCTATCTTCCTAATACATTGTTTTGAAAATTCTTTCTTTACCTCATCTACCTTTTCTTTGCCTTTCAAACTGGGTCCTTTATTATTTTCCAGTGAATTCTTGCTTCTACAAAATTTTGCAATATGTCCAATATTGTTACAAGCATAACAAGTCACATTATTCTTTTGAATAGCCTTTCCATATCCTATGCCGGTTTGTGTTCTGCATTGATTAGATAAGTGCCCAAATCTTCCACAAACATAACATTTCACATTCATTCTGTAGTTTTTTGAATTATGACCAACTTTGTTGCATTCAAAACATTGACCGGTGGGTGCATTAATGTTCTGATTGTTTCTGAATCTACATTGATTTTCTCTATGACCATACTTGTTATAGTTAAAGCATTTCCCATTAAATTTGTAAGCATTAGGTTGTCTTACCAATTTACTGTGATCATGATTGTTTGCAATACCAAAACTTTCTCCAAATTCAAATCCAAGTCCATTTGTACCTCCATTAGGTTTCTGACTTTTCAGCATGTTATCAAATTCCTTTGAGCTTTTCTTGAATTTCTCTTTGTGTTGATTTCTAGTAGCCAACTCATTTTTCAGAATTCCCTTTTGTCTCATAAGTTCAATTTTATAATGTTGCATGTGAATCAGATCTATCTTCAACATATCATTTTCATGACTGAGTCTTAGATTTCCATTTCCATCATCATTGAGTCTCCTAGTCAGGTCATCTTCATTCTTCTTTCTATCTTCAATGTCTTTACAAAACCTCATAGTCATATCTTGCATTTCATTTTTCATATTACTATTTTCTTGTCTCAACTTGTTCACAAGTTTATTAAGAGTTTCATTTTCATCATTATCATTTTGTATCTTCTCATGAAGTTCTTTTCTTTTGTTTCAAGCAATAGTAAGATTCTCCTAAAGTCCTTGAATGAATTTCTGTGCAGTCCTTAGATCATCTTCAAGTTTGATATTCTTCAACTTTTTTGCATTATAGTGTACAAGAGCTCCTTCCAATTGTTTTATTAAGTTCTCCATCTGTACCGGTGTCAAAATCTTCCTCAAGTTGTTGGGCTTTGGAAAATAGAGGACCAAGCTCTGATACTGATTGTTAGGATTAATGATAGTCCCAAAGATACTAAGAGGGTTGGGGGGGGGGGGGGGGGGGTGAATCAGTATCTAACCGATTAGCAAAATATTTAACCTTATTAAGAACTTTGCATTTCAAAATAGTGTTTCGGTAAATAAGAATTAATGCAATAAACAAGAACAGTAAAAACAACATAGAAAACACACCATAACACAAGAGGTTTAATGAGGAAACCCGGTGTGGGAAAAACCTCAGTGGGATTTGTGACCCACAATATTCACTCACTGGCCAATGAATAAATATTACTTACAATGAGGGGCCTGCACATGGAGGAAGGCCAATTACCTAGAGCTCACTACTCAAATAAGAGTCACACTGACTACAAAAGTGGATTATGAAATCCAATACAATGTACTACTTCAACATAGCATCAACTATGCTAGGTTTAGTACTGGTTTAAGCTCATTCTATAACCAAAACCTTCGTTGTCACTTATATCACCTTACACATAATTCTCACTTCCATTCATGCTAAATGACCTATAAGATCTCATACATATATATGAGTCTTTTACAATATGCCTTGTCAACTTTACAAAAGGTAATTACAAATAAATACAATAAACAAAAGTTTATTCCTTGTCGGCTGGGGTGCTGGTATGCATTGTTGCCGCTGTCGGTGAAGTGTCCGCTGGTGCCAGTGCCTACCGGTGACTTTACCAGATGAGTGCCAGAAGGTTGCCAAGTGGTTGCCATCAATGACAACACCATTATTCTCATAAGAGTGTAGAATGCCAACATGTCTATCTATCAAAGAAAAAATCAGTCTGCCCAAAAGTATAATAGAACAAGAAGATAAAGTGCTCATCTATCATTGGGCCACTAGGTGATAGGAAATGCAGTTTGGTTTACTGGTAGAACAACCTGCAAAAGAGGAGAAAAGTTCTGACTGAACTAGTTGTAAGAAAAAAGAATGAGAGTTACCTACACAAGAGGAGAATATATCAGATTGGTACCTAATTTCTATCAACAAATTGGTGTCAAAGCAACCCCCATAGATTAAGAATGTACCATTGGTATCAAATTAGTACCAATTGGTATCACATGGAGAAGATTATGTCTAACCAATAGGTAAGCAGTATTCACTGACACACCTTTCAACAATTGGGTGCTTCTACAGTTAGTATCAGACTGGTATATAAAATTGGAGTCGGTTCGTGTTTGAACCCTCCATCTCAAGTGTTGTTGTTTGAGATAATGCAAAGCATAGTGGTCAAAAATGAAGAAACAAATAGTAGAGAAAAGCGAGAGAGAAACTCTGTTTGTCTCTTTCCCATTATTGTCAAAGGGGGAAAGAGAATATTTGTAGTATGTCGGATACTACATGTGTTGACATCAATTCCAAATGAGGAGCTTGTTTACATTGTGTTGTCATTGATATCAACTGGTATAACTGTCCTGGATGTCTACCAATAGTGTGTGCAGTTGAGGTCAACTGATATGCAAGCTAGAGTCACTGGTATACATGTTGATGTTGGGTGTAAAGAAACAGGTACCCAGTAAACAAGTTTGTATACATGTTGGTACTAACCAGTAAGATAATGACTGGTAAGACTGCAGAGTGAATAGATGAAGAGTACGCAGGACATCGGTATGCTACTGTGATGTGTGTGATGTCATCTAGCAGGACTCCCACCGGTAAAAGATTTTGTCCCTCCATTAAGAGAAAACTAAAGAAATATTGCTGCCTGAGGATTGTAAGGTAGTTTCATCTACCCAATAATAGGGAAGTCACACCATTGGCCAGAAAGTGACATGGATCCTCTCAAATTGATGATTGGCAGATTGTGAGCTATTGTGTATCTATCCCCACTGACTAGATGATATGTGTGAGCCACCAGCATGTGAGATCAAAGATGTGAATCTGATCAACAAGAGTAAGCTCATGAGCTACCAGAACAAACAAGGAGTAATGAGTTTGTCACTTTGACAAACCGGCTTAGAGGAGAACCTGTAAGATGAAGGAGAAGGAAAGGCTTTCCATCTATAGATAAGAGATTAACTTTGGAATGCAGATATAGATCAGTGCAAGACAATGGAAGATTGATGGAGTGGTGTTGTCAAAGATACAACTAGTAAGACAACCAAGAGGCAAAGTGAAGTGCTCTCAATTAGATGAAAATACACATGGTGAGTCACTCTAGATAGCTACTGAGGACTGGTATGTGTGATGACCAGGTTGACATGATCCACCGACACAAGGAAGGTGAAGGCATGAAGGTTAACTAGTAAGGCAAGATATACTGACAGGGTTAGAGAAATTGTAGGCAAAGTTGGACTTGTAGTATAAAACATACACCGGTTATGTGTTATTGGTCAGTGACCAAGTCAGACCAACATAGTGAGCTAAGGTGGATGCCGACAGTATGGACACATGGACTCTTGGTCGTGAACATGTATGAAGTGATAGACTGAGTGTGCACGGACAAGGTAGTTACAAATTTGGTCAACATTAAATGAAGACCCCAAAAATCATGAGATGTGTTGCAGAGGTTTGCATCTTGAGGAAGGTCTAATGAGGATATCAATGTAGTGTCTAGGTGCAGATCAAAGTAGGTGATACAAACCGTCAGACCATTTATGGTGATTGACTAGGTGCCAAGCCGATGAAAAGTTTTTGTTTGCTAAGTATATCAAATGTGCTTTAGAAGAAAGGAGATATAGTGGTGATGTTTGGTTGCTTGTAGGTTATCAATCTACATGCAAAATGAGATCTAATTAGATCCGATACTCCTCATGATCGATGGATGAAACCCTAGCACACCAAAGTTCAAACTCAGGTTTTGGCAAGAAAGATCAGTTATATGTGTGCACATCAAAGATATAGATTGATGATGCTTCCAAAAGGTGTGATGCTAGTTCAAAGAAAAGAGTTAATCTAACTATGAGAGTGAGGCAACTAAGCATTTGGAGGTGCAACCGGTAAGAGGTTCTAAAAGTGACTTAACCTGTAAGGCCAAGGCAACCGACAAACTATTATAGAGTTTAATAGTAGTATAAACTGGTAGGGTTTACACCAGTAAGAAGGAATCAGAGAGAGTGTAGCATGCAGGGAGAGTGTTGAAGGAGATCCAACAAGGTGAAGGATAGAGCAGGGTTAAATTGGTACTGTGGAAGTCACCGATAACCAGTCCAAAGATAGACAACTAGTAGAGCCTGAACCGGTAAGGCAATAGTAGCAAGAAAAGAAGAGAGAGGAAGAGAGTAAGTAGAGATTAGACAAGGAGGGGATAGTGTGACAAGTGATAGGAGTGAACCAGTAAGGTAGGGGAGGGTGAACCGACATAGAGGAGGTAGAGTGGAAGATAGAGTACACTATAGGTAAATCTGAGTAGGAGAGAAACCAATAGAGAGAGATTATTTGTAGAGGTTACCATTGGGACTCATTAAATTTGAGTCAAGTTTAGAGGCCCATTTCAAAAAATTTCTCTCGATGTCCAAACGATCATAAAATGAGTCAGTTTGATAGGCCTAGTTAGAGAGAGGGTAAAATGGAGCCAGTTGATTTTCAAGGGGTAAGGCTTGGGAAGCGTGTCCTACACCTTTCATTTGGCCTATGCAGTGATGTGCAACTTTTAGATTTCAGTTTGGATCAATTTATCAGGTACGCATTTCAAGGGGTGAGCTAAAAGTGCATTTTAGGTGCAAATGCAAATTTTACCAAGTAGCCTACTTTGAGTGTTTATATCTTTTTCCCCATTGATCTTCATGGTAAAATTCAAAATGGATTCAATTCTATGCATAAATGTGATTCAGTATGAAAATTTTCAAGTCTTTATGTATCCATTTGCTCAGTTTTCAAAGCTCAATCCGTTTGTAGTTTGTGTTTTTTGACAAGTCCTTGTTTCAGCTGCTAGTCGGAGCCCTATTTTGCATAAGTGTAAGAGATGCCTTGGTGAATGTCATGCCAGAATGTTTGCTCTAGGCTATTTTTGGTATAAATGAAAAGCTATGTTTCCAGTTTCAAGCTCCTGGCAATCCGTTTAGTCGATTTTCAAAAGGGTTTCTTGAGCCATCAGTTTCAATGTTCCGTACTTTCATTGCTACATCAGTTAAAGTAGCCATTTTCATGAGCACACTATTTGCACCCAGTCAACTTCCTGATTGAACTAAGTATTCTAAGATTTGATATGTACTTCAAGGTACCTATGCCTCAGATTTGAGGGTCTACCCAGATCATTTGATATTTTTAAGATAGGCACCATGGGTTGCCTGCGCATTGACTTCACCACGTCTGCAGTGCTGACAAAGCTAGTTGGTCATCTTTGACCATTAATATCTCTTCACTCAAGATTTTTCTTGAAAAACCACTTGGTAGAGTTCATTTTTTTATATCAGAGTACATGCCTGTCACATGGCAAGGTCCAGAAAGGTGTTTTGATCGGTTTGAAAATCACGTCTTCGCAATTAAATGTGAAAATGTGGCGCAGGTGCCTGAAAGTTACAAAACTCAGTTTGATGATCCGAAAATGGTGCCAATCATTTCCAGAGGTATTTTTAAGGTTCCTGAAGCATTTTGAAGGTCAGTTGCATGAAAACAATTTTTTTTTTAGTCAGACACACTTTGGGGCCCGACTTGGCTCATGTCCGTGCATCAATTTTATGTTAAAGTGTTCTTCATGCATGCTAATGCTTTTACCGCTAGCTCGGTCTATATTATGATCCTTTGTGTCTTGTTACTATGGTGAATAAAGCAAGGTGTAATTCCAATATGCTCCCTGCATGGTTTTTGAAAGGGGCATTTTAAAACTTCAATCAAATGAAATTGGTTGGTGAAAAAGCGATTAGAAACTTTCAAGTAAATGAAAGGGGCTTTAGAACCTTTTCTGCTAATATAAATGATTGGCATAAAAGCCAATCTTCCTTCCCCTCTGCGTTGAGTTTAAAAAGTCTATAAACTTTAGCAAAAGAAACCAAAACCAATGCACATTAGCAGCTGCAGACCCAATTTCTCCCCATGCCGTGAGCTGAAAGGTGGAAGGCAACGTTGCAGAGACATTAGAATTTTATGGCAAATGTAATTGCTGACAGTTGTAAACCAACACTCCCCTCCATGTGATGGCTATTAAAGATAATGCAGAAACTCTCACGCAAATGGTTCCCAGTCAAATTTCCCCTCACGTTCCCCCCCCTCTCTGTGTGGTTTCTAAGCGGCAGTTAGAAATTTTAAAGGAGATGCAGGTTGTGTGGTTGACCAAGGAAGTGTTGAAGCCTCAGAGACAATACAAACACTAGTTGAACCCCTACGTGATGTGTGGAGTTTAATGTGGAGCATCCCTAGCAGCAGATAATTTTGTTAGAATGTTTGACTTGGCACATAGCTGGTATAAGAGGGGTTTAGAGTAAGTCTCAAGCAAATGCGATTGGCCTTCTCCCTCACTGCATGGTTTGAAAGAAAAATATCATGGAATCTCCTAGCTATCCAATCCCCCTCCATGTGATGGTTGAAATGGTTGTCAAAAACTTTCAAGCCAATGAAATCAACAGTTTAGTCTCCTGCATGGAGAGTGGGAGAGTGGGGAGGTTTTAAAGCAAATGCCAATGGCATTAGGGTAGGTGTAAAGCCCAAGCATTTCCCTAGCACATGAGGTAAGAGGACAGCATCTAAAACATAGCCAATGCAAATGGCAGGTGTAAAACTAGGTGCATCTTCCCCTGCGTAGAAATTGGTGGAAGTCTGAAGTTAAAAAAACTTTCAAAGGTAAAGTGCAGTCCTCCTTGGTAAAGTGCACTTCTCCTTGGTAAAACGCAGTCCCCCTTGCTTGTGTAGTATGGCTTGGTGCTCTAAAAAGGCATCTAAACTTAATTAACAACAAATTGGGCATGAAAATCTTTAAAAATACATAGTCCCAGGTGAAATGTATTATCCCACATTGGCTGGGCAGGGGTTATTTTTGATACTTTTAAGTAACACTCCACACAAGTATAATGTCAAAGCTTAAAGGCTTTTGATGGATGGTGTCGGTTGGGAGCCCAAGTGGACCCCATGGGCATAGGCACATTTCCCAAGGCAACCAAGGAGGCTGATAAGTGGTGACCAGGTGGACCCCATGTAGGCATGGTTCTCGTGGTGAGTTTTGCAGAGAAAGGGCAACTTAACCAGTGAGCAAGTTGCAGGAGATCCGACGACACGCGTTGTTTCACAAGGTAAAGATGTGTGAGAGTTAAGCATCACAAAGCAGGTAAAAGACTAAAGATAGAGCATGTTCCATGAAGATGGATGGTGTGCATGATTTTGTGAAGCAGAGATGCTCAATGGTTAAGCTTCGCGAAATGGCAAAAAGCTCAGGTGGAAAAACAGAGGCTAAAGACCATGCAAGTTCTGGTTGATCCGATGGTGGGTGTGATTTCATGAGACAAAGATGCACGCCCATTACCCTTCATAAAATGGCAAAAGGTGATGTGGCAGGTCCAAGTGGAGGTCTAGCTTGCGGGTGTCACTAACATGGCAATCATGTGGCAACAAGGTGGCATACAAGTAGGCAGTCCAGTGGCGATGACAAGGCAGACAAGTGGCGAAGGATGAGGTGTCATCCCAGGTGGCACCCAGTGGATCCCATTAGTGAATCACAAGCTACCATGTGGCAGGGCATCAGACCAAAAAAAGGTGAAAAATCAAAGTTAAATATATAGTTTCAACTATATAGAAAATCAAAAAATTTAAATGACAGTTGCATATTCAGAATTAGTTCGCTTAGAGGCTAATTTTTGCCTGAAATATCAAGTATTATATATCACCAAAAAGCTCTCGGGATAAGGAATTGAATAATGTAGTTAGTTTTAACAAATATGGGATATTTTGAGAGTAGTTTGCATGGGAAGGAGAAAGAAAATGAAATTCACTTGGGAAAAGAGACACTTGGCAATTTTGGTTGCAGACCTAATCTTTTTTGCTCTTCATATTCCCATTTCTTCTCAATTGTAAGGGTTCCAGAATTTTGGAGGAAGGGCTCCAGATTTCATGGCTTCCAATTCTGAGTTCTCTTCAAAATTGTACAAGGCAATGTCCTTTTCTATAGAATATAGTATCTTCTTGCTGTAAATATTTTTGTCGCAGGTCATGTATATGTAAGGAATATATACCATTTATTGGATTATCTCTAAGAATTCTATGTTTTCAATAAATCCAGTCTTCAAGGGAGTTTGGGTTTGTCCTCTCAAAGTGAGAGTGTAAGGGTTGTTTTCAAGTACTCTTCAAACAAGAGTTTAAATTCTATGAGCAATCATTTTGGATTCAGGATAATGTCTGGATATGTATAATCCTCTGTCTGAGTTTAGAATGTATTAATGTCAGGCATTAATACAGGGATATCTTTCTTAATAAATTGGATTTGCAATAGAGGTTTTCATTTTTAGTTTGATGTATGACTCTATTGCTCTTGGATAAGGTACTGATCTTGTAGATTTTGGGGTTTTCTCAAAGATTAAAAATCAAAATCACAATATCTACCTTTATTTTATGTTCTGTGGGAATGTTTCATCCATCTCATGCTTCAACTTAGTTGAGATGTCAATGTGGATCTAGCCCATCTACAGTAACCTCCTAGTTGTTAAGCCTTGTGAAATCTATCTGTTTCTATTGATGTTGTCATAGGTGTGTAATAGGTTTAATTTTAAGCATCAAAGGTATACCCGCCTAGGTTTTGCAGAGCCTGAAGAGTAGAAGGATTCGTATCCTTGTCATGTTGTCCAAGCCTTGAGGTTATTCATATTTTGAATTGGATACTTCATAGATCAATTGTAGGTGTACTTGGGTTAATCAATTTTGATGAACAACCAAAATGGTGAATCTGTTGGGGACATATGAATAGAAATTGCCTAATTCCATCCAGTTAGTATGTCCATTGAGATTGCATAGAGTTGAAAATTTCTTTTATGGTTGAGGGATTTAGTATTATGTTCTGAGGTTGTAATGGTGTTGTCTGCTATGAGAGAGTTTCTTGTGAAGAATTAAAAAATAATACATTGTTGAGAGTTGTAAGAGGTCCTTGCAGCTGTCTGCAAACTTTTCCCCAATTCCTTATTTGGGTGATGACTCTATGGTTCATACTAGTGTTGAATGTCTATGCAATTAGTATTGCATAAGGTTTTATGGTTCTATATATAGTACAGAGATTTGAGTCACTGCTAATGCAGATTTACATAAGTTCTTCATCATTAAAGCTTGATAAGAAAATGCAAAAAGATACACATAGATTTGGTGTTATTTTCCTAAATCCATATGTTTGTGGCCTGGAAGAGTGTTTATTGCAGCGAGATTGAAGGAGACAATAGAAAATTAAATTTGTGTTGAATGGCATTTTGCTGTTCAAAATGTCCTCTATGCAAGAGGTGGTGACTATGACCATGCTGAAAGTGGAAGTTAATGTTCAGATTTACAAGTCTTATAGCTACATTTATCTAGGTACTTTTAGAAGTTGCAATGCAAGACATTTCTTCTAAAAATTTGAAAGAGAAAAATAGTTTCCCTATCTAGTGTTTTCCACTTTGTTGAAAGGGAAGAAGATCAAAAATATTTGCATATTCAAAGTGTTCTTAAGTTTCAAAATCTTATATGTTTTCCTATGATATGCAAGTATCCATGAGTTTATGTCAAAAGGTGAAGAAGATAAATCTGTAGCTTGACATATTTACAAGCTGTTGAAATTTTGGTGGGGTTGTGTATGAAGTTTCAGAAGAAATGTACAGTTAGTTATTTCAGCCCCAATCTTATTCACATATGACCATGCCTAGTGAAGTGTCACAACCGTATAATAGGAGAAGTTTCATCATGAACCATTATGCTACTCTGAGTTTTGAAGGTATTCTGGGTTACCCAAACCCCATACCCACAGAGATTAGAAAGTATTTACCCATATTTAGTGGGAAGAAATTAGAATCAGCATGTCAACATTTGAAAAGATTTTCAGATTTGATGGGAGAGTTTGAAATTTGTCAAAAAGATGTGTGCATGAAGTTATTTGTCCAGTCATTGAAGGAGGATGCAAGGGATTAGTTCTCTTTCTTGCTGGCAAATTGTATTTCCTCATGGGAATAATTAATTTCAAACTTCATAGACCAATTTACTGAAAAGGTGAATGATTATGATTTGCTAAAAGAATTCACATATATACAAATCAAGGAAGATGAATTGGTATCAACATTTAATATCAGGTTTTCACAAACATTGTGTAAAATTTCTAGAAAGTATAAGTTTGATGATAAAGTATGTTTGGAGATTTATATGAGTGCTTTTGGTAAGAAGATGGGTTTCCTATTGAGAAACAAAGAACCCAAAACTTTGTATGAAGCTTATTACACCGCTAGGGACATTGAAAATAACTTGAAATTTGGGATCTCAAAGAGATTTGTGTTTGTTGTTGTTTCTTGCCAAAATACCTTCAATGGTGAAATACCATGTGAAGCTGAGAAAATCATTCCGTATCTAGGTGCATCAAGCTCTGCAGTTCCAAATGGTTTTGTTGATGCATGTGATTCAAATTAAGATGAGAGTCAAGAATCTTTGTTGTCAATGTCAGTTATCTCTCACAGTAATGATGGAATGATCAGTGGGAAATGTTGTGATAATGCTAATACAGAGATAGATATATATATAAATGATTTGTACCATTTGATTTGTATGCTGATTATGTTGATTATGTGATTGCAAATTATGAAGTAAATCATGCATCTCTCAAGGTTAATAATAATGAAATTAATGAGGATGATAACCATCGGTCTTTACATGTTGCTGATGTATTTGATGTTGAAGTACCAAATACTGAGGGATCACCAAATGTTGTTGATTATGCAAGTGAAAATGTGCAATATGATGTAAATCAGATTTTGTTTAAGTCTAATAAAACTGAAAAATGAAATTGTGGATGATGTTGATAGTGTTTTCAATACAAGTATACCCAGTGATGAATGTGTTTTAGAATGGAGTGGTGTTGTTGATTATGAGGACACTGAGTTTGATTTTCAGCACCTTGAAGGTATACAAATGAACAATGAAGAGCAATTTCAGAATAGGAATGATCTTGGCACGAGTTATTCACTTTCTTATGATCAGCAAATGAATGTCAGTCAGTTGATGATGGTTATGAGAATTCTTATTATTCATCTTGTGAAGATGATATAAGAGGAGACCAAGCTATATATCTTAGTCATGAATCTGAAAATGAAAGTGTTTTTGAAGATAAAAATGTATGTGAAAGTGCGGATAATGTTCTATTTTCATATTTAAATGAACCTATATTTGAATGCTTTCAAAATTTGAAGTACCATGAAGAGGATGTGAATGTTGATAGTATGCTTGAACCAGATATGGAGTTTTTTGCCTTTGATATGAATGTTCATGGTGTTGATCTCATTATGGAAAATGCTGAAGTTTCCCCTTGTGTTGAACAAATTTTTAATGCTGATGAAGTTCTGAATAGCAGTAGCATGTGTTACAAAATTTTACTTCATGATGAAGATAAGAGGTATGGTTTGTGTGATGATTACTTCAGACCACAAATGGAAGTTTTTCAAGTGGATATAAGATTGAATGAGAAAGATTCAACTGAGGATTTTCTTTAGCTAGAGGAATGCATTCTTTTCTGTGATTGGGATGAGGATGCGGATGTATTGAGTTTGATGAACAAGGATAGTATAGAGTGTGATCAGCATAGTGAAGTATCATATTTGGATCAACATATTTATGTTCCTTGTTTGCATCAATTGGTTAGTAATGCCCCTAATTCTATGAATTTAAATGATAATAAGGCATGTGCTGATGAGAATTACAATGTTGAGAATGAATGTTTTATTTTTTAAATTCAACATGATGATGCCCTTGCAAATGATAGAGTTGATTGGGATAGTGAAATGTATTGCAATTTGTGGGAAGGCCTCTATAGTGATTTGTCTCATGATTTTACCTTTCTTGAAATAGTGTGTGATTACAAAGTTTAAAATCAGATAAGAGGTGTGTACACTAGTTGTTACAGTAATGAGATGAAAGAGGTTGATTATAAGGATTATGCTCAGTTTTTATTGAAAGGTGCCTTTGTTTGGATCATGACATCAAGTGATGAGAATCAGATTTTTGACAGAGGTAAATGATGAGGAAGTGGGGCAGTTATAATCAGCCATAAGTATGTTTATATATTGTATAGTTTCTTTGCTTCAGTTGTGTGGTTTTCAATAAAGTGCCCTGATGTTTGGGTAGAATAAGGAGCCTTGTGCTTTTGAGAAGAGAAGAGAAGTGATCCATTTTTGGGTGGTCTGCTTAACCATAGATTCTAGATTCTGTTGAGCACTATTTTTTAAAAAAAAAATATGATAAAAATAAAAATAATAATATATGTTTCCATAAGCATGAGGACTAATGGATATTTCGGCCAGTAAGCTGTATCGAGCACTGCAGGAGAAGTTTCATCGAAAGAGCGTTTTCATCGACACAGGGCATATAAAGCATTAAACAAAGGTGTTTCGGCAAGAAGTTACCTTCGATGAACGCAAAAAACCGCTCATCGATACTCCAGGTTTCATCGAAAAGGTAAAAGCAAAAAGTGAAAAGGCAAAAGGTGATTTCGAAGGAATATCGTTACCGAAGAAACTCAAGAGACATTCATCGAAATGCAAGTTTCATCGATGAACGTGGTGTCGAACAAAAGAAAAGATGTTTCATCGATAAAAAGGATATCGATGAAAAGGGGGATATCGATGAACACTCACATGCCTTCATCGAAGAAAGAAACTCATCGAAAGTAAGGCATCGATGAAACTCATGAGAAACTTGTCGAAAAGGGGGACTATCGATGAAAAAGTGATTTCGATGAGTCTTAAAAGCGGCTTCTCGACGTAAGTTTTTCACCGAAACAATATTATCGAAGAGAATGAGCTTTCGATGGAAGATTCAAACACTCGGCCGAAGACAAGGGTTTCATCGATAATTTGAAACGCGCGCACTTTGAGCGGACTGTACTTCCCGCGAAGGAATTAAAGGCCCAGTTGAAAAGTGTCACATCTGCAATTAAATTTAAAACACTTGAGTAGCCATTACAGATGCAGAACATTAACTATACACAAGTTGCCCATTCAATTACAGTTGAACTGAGTGAATTTTCGTAAGAATCAGATCGATGCTAAGAAATTGGAAGCTGTGAAGAACTTGCAGAGATTTGCAAACGATAACCAGAAGAGTTGAGCATTTTTACCAAGTAAGTGTTGTCTCTCTTATTTACTGTAACTATGGAACCTTCGTCTTCTTCTTCTAAAAAGAGTAGGAAAGGAAAAGAGTTAAACCCTGAAGAGAAGCCCAAGAGACAGAAGAAAGAAGGGAGAGCTTTGACTCAGGACTTGTTAGACCAGTGTCCATCGTCTAGTGTAAGGTCCAAAAAGATTAAAAGTGAAGAAGAAGGATTAGAGGACAAATTTGAAAATCTAGGAGACATTTGGACTGAGATAAGAGGACATGAGTTATTTTTGTTTGGTTACAAAAGAAGGGATGCACCCGAACCCATTAGTAATCTGTGGAAGAGGAACTTAGGCAAGTTAGTAGTTCCAAATGTATTTGTAGACGTAGAATTAATGAAAGCTCTGGTAAATTGCTACAACCCGAGAACTAAAACCATATGTGATTACAGAGGGAATACATTAGTAGTAATCAACAAGCAGACTATCGATATGGTTTTTGATCTAGACTGGGAAGTCAAGGAAAGCATCGATATGAAGAAACTTTCACAGGAATTCTTTAGTTTGGAAAATATTTACAGGACTTGGAGGCTACCTGTTCAAAGGCCAAAAGTGGGTGGGTCATTTGTTCAGTTTGGCAAAAGTGACAAGGTGCCATTTGATGTCAACCACTTCCATCCATATTTCAAATATACGTATTATACTGCAGCCCAAGTACTAGGCATAGAGGCTCATCCACTCATGGATGTTGGGATTATGGTTCTGTGTGCTGATATTCAATCAAAAGACCCTAGGTCATTTGATTTTGCTACTTATGTTGCGGATACCTTGAATCATGGGCTGGAAAAAATGAAAGGAGACCTTGTGAATGTTCACTTTTCATTATACTCCATGCTAATGCATATTCTTCTTTATTGTGGACAAGAAATTAACTTCTGGCCAGATGAGTTCAGCATCAGGTCTTATGATAAGAATGGTCTGAAGAAGCCGGTTCAGTTGTGGGTATCAGCATGGGACCAGAGGTTTATGAACAACCAATATTGGCATTTTCAAGAATACTTTGTGAAACCTCTCAGTGCAGCTTTTGGACAACGTAGGGATTATACTTTGTCCCCTGAAATTAAGAGGTTCCTCAGGCCAAAGGATTTCTCTCCAGAATCACAGATTGAACATAATTGGGGTGATTGGTATTGCCATGATAATCACACAGAGATAAGGGTATTTGGATATGAAGGGAAACCGCACATGCTTCCAATTACGGTGCCAGACAGAGTGGCTAGCTTGGAGATTATAAGGCAATTGTCTATTGCCAGTGCTAAACATTTAACTGATTTTGGTAAACAATCTATTGTTCCAGGTCTACTAGTTTTCTCTGATTTCATTGTCAAAAGTTCGAAGAGTTATCATTTATTACAGAATAAATTAAATTACTATGGCATGACTCTGGGTGAGCCTAGGGAGAATTTTGATCCCGAAGGATATATAAGAGCTGCCAGAGCCTCACAGAAACTCAAAGCTGGGATACATATGGCCAAAATGCCAGACGACCTAATTAAGAACCTTGAGCGAGAGGAGGCCAAAGCTTTAAAAGGAAAGAGTGAGTTAGTCTGGGAGGCCTACAAATGGAAAAGGGCAAGGGGAATGATAGATGGAGACCTAATTGGAAATCTCCAAGATCCTCTGGAGGTAGCTAAAAGGCTGCTTCAACATGAAGTTGAAATTATGCACAGAGTTCCTTCACAATTCCTTCGCTTCATTAATACTGAAAGGGACAGTCAGCCCCTAGCTCACATGTCACCAAAATCAACTGCCAGTAGTATCCCACCTGATTCTCCTAGAGAGGATTATCCTCCTGGTTTTGAAACAGAAATGAACATGGACACAGGAGAAATCAACATCAAAGATGTTGTTGACATAAGAATGACTGAGCATGAGGACTTCATTGCTGATGATGGATTCGCCTCCTCTAGGGAATTCCTCTCATTTCTATATCAATACAAAGGGGCTCATGTCAAACGAAGCATGGCTGGAAAACCAGAGGAAGAACAGATGAAGAGATTACAGGATGAAATTGATATCCTCATGAAAGATATGACTCCTGAAAAAGGGAGGAAATTATTAAAAGAGGTCGGTGTGATCATCTTCTCTGGTTGGGATATCAACTCAGCACTCTTATTTGATGGCTTTTTGAAGAAACAAGATTTGAATCAGCAGGTATTGCCCCAGGAGGTAGATAAACTGTTCCTAGGCTCTGGATATGATCCAGACAAAAAGGCTCTCCTACAGTGGGCACTATATCCAAAAGGGAAGAGGCCAATCATTGTGGATATAGAAGAAACCTTTGGGCATCTCATGGTTCATCAGGTTGGGAAGACTGATCCTAGGGTCACTGCAAAGCTCAACCTGGATGTTGCAAGATTGAACTTGGACCAGACAGAGTTTCTGGTCAGAGAGAACATTACATACAAGGGATTGTATGAAAAATCCAAGGAGGAAAATCAGAAGCTGCAAGAAAAGGTATTGCAATTAGAAACGGGGACTCCTATCAGCGAATACACCTCATACCCCGCAGGACGCAGCTTGGATGACGTCTCTGATGCCCTGTACTGGAAATATCAGGCAGAGAAAGCCAATAAATGCGCAGACAATATCCAGCAAAAGATGGACAAATTGGTCAATGACATCATAGGACATCGGTTTAACACCATGCTCTTACAGGTCGAACCATATTGGATAGTTTACAATGGAACAATAAAAGCACTAACAGAGCATGAACGGTTAAGAGCACGATTGCAGGGGGTGCTAAGCAATGATGATTCCATGACGCCAGAAGAAAAGGCTGAGGGTAACGCGTATATGGATAATCATGTCAAACTCGAGGATATGCTGAGAAGAGATTTAAAAGAATTAGATGATGAAAAAACCATTGGAATGCCTTCCGTCTACAAGGAAGGAGAGGTAATAACCTTGGAGGATTTGCGAAGGGAACTTGTCAGCGTCAAGGATTGGGCCTTGTCAGAAATTGATCGGAGTAAGGATATGGCCCCTACCGTCAACCAGATGATATTCAAGTACCTGACGCTAGGGGATGAATTAAAAAAGCAAATGCCTCGAATCAGGACATTCAAAGACGATGATTACATTCATCATTTGGGGCTTTTGAATCTCTTTTTGCTTAAGTTTAGAAACACTCGAGTTAACGACTAATATTTTGAAAAGTCGTGTCTCTTCGTGAAAAACTTTCGTCCTCATACATATATGAGAATGATTTTTGTAATGTAAGGACATATAATATTAGATAGGATTAAGAGCAAAAGAACGACGGCCTGTAAGTCTTTTGTGAACGAACTTCAATGGAATACAAATCTTGATCAATTGTTTCCCTGCATTTGTGTTGTGGATTATTTCATTTTCTTTTGGCAATCGTCTGTGATATTATCTGATAAAGATAAGGTTATTCATATTCTTAAGATCAAATCTATGCTTTAGGTTATAATGTTGCAACAAAAGTTTTGCCTGCGGATTGTAATTGTTCCTTGCAAAGCTTAATTGACTGGTCCCTTAAGGGTAGGGTTAAATTCACTCAATCAGCACATAATATAAGCATTCATTTGGTTTTGAAAGAAATAGTAACTGACAGGTTCATAAGGGATGAGTTAAAAAACTGTCTCACAGATTCGCACTACAAGTCCTGAAGAAAATTGTAATGACTCTGTAACCCATGCAGTGAAGAAGGCACTGGCTAAAATCTCAAGTTATACTCATCATTTCTTTTCATAATTAGTTATTTCGACAGCTACAGGAGTAATTAAGAAACACAAAGCAAAATAACAATCTTGAACTCGTCTGCTATATCTCCATTCAAGGAACTCATGCCATTTCAAGATCAGGAGATATCAGAATAGGATAACATATCTGCTATAAAAAGCACTGTTTATTGGAGACATTCAGTGAATAGGTATACCCGCCTAGGTCCTGCAAGCCTAAAGAGAGAGAGTTAGTAACTAAATAGGTTCACTCTATAAGTTGGCCAAGTCAATTGGAGGGTTTGATCATAGGAGTTGGCATTTCCTTAGAACCCATCCAATCTGTTGATTTGAGACCCAACAGATTGGTGACTCTGCTGGGGAAGAATTATTAAAACTCTGCTGTGGGAAAGAGCTCAGAGGAAACAAAAAGAATTCATATCCTCTAGAAAAGAGGTGGCGACTCTGAAATAAGAATTTCAATGCACGGGACAAGATCGGTTGCGAAAGGACAATCTTTATCCCAATTAGATTTCCCTCAACGAAAGAATAAAAGTAAAGAACCCATGAATGATTCCATGAGAGAAAGATACAACCAGTATAAACATGAAAGTAGCCAACACTCGCCCTTAAAGGAACAAGATAGAACAACAACTTCAAGCCCGATGAACGAAGATTTGGTTGCGGCATATAAAGCTCAAAAGGGGCGATGCCAAATTCCCCCTGGTTTTGAAAATCATGAAGCACGGTGCAGACAATATACACCACCTCCATCAGGATCAGGTATGGCAGATCCTGCAGATAGATTTACAGATTTAACTAGACAAATGATGGAGGCAGCTGCTGAGATGAGAGATTCAGGAAGGACTCAGGAATGTTTGGAACTGTGTGCCAAGTTGGGCATAAATGTTGGTGAGGATGACTTTAATAAAGATGTAAACAACTACAAGAAAACATATGCTCAGGGAGTGGGTAGAACAAAGAGTAATGATTTCAAAGCTTATGAGAACCCTTTGTTTGGTAACAAGAAGGATGATCATGTGCAATCAGGTGCACCACCAGTCCAGCAAAACTCACATACAGGCTTCATCCCTCACAATCAGTATCCACCTCCTGGTCAATTTTATAACCAACATCCACCCCCTAATCAGTTTCAGTATCAACACCAGAATCAATACCCTCCTCCTTATCAAAACCAAATGCCCTTGTATGGTAATATGAACCAGAACTTTGTGAATCCTCATGGAGGGCATGGACTAATAAATATGGAACAAATGAGGCAGTTTGATTTTTCAGGAATGATGGTGTATCCATATCCCATCCCAAATGAAATCAGGACAGCAATACCAAAGTTCACAGGAAGTAATGCAGTTTCAGGTGAGGCTCATTGCAAAGCCTTTGATGCAGTAATTGAGGATTTTGGTTTGCCATATGAGGATGTCAAGATCAGGTTGTTTATGCAGTCATTAATAGAAGATGCGAGAGATTGGTTTAGAACGTTGCCTGATGCATCCATTAGAAATCTTGCAGAATTCAAAGAAATGTTCCTGGAACAATATGGAGACCATAATAGTCCTGAGTTTGCTTTGCATGAAATCATCAGCATTAAGAAAGAGCAAAATGAATCAGTAATTGACTTTAACAAAAGATTCAATAGGGTTCTGAACAAAATCCCTAATAGGATGAAACTAGTACCTGAAGTAAGCATTCTGTACTATATCAATGCTTATGACAGCAAAACAAACTATGAGTTGAGAACCAGAAACCCAAGAGATCTCCGAGATGTTATGAAAGATGCCATTGTTATAGAGAACAATAGAAAGGCTGCTGGTAAGGTTGGAAAAAGAGAGGATGCAAGATTGTACAATCCTAAAGCACCCAAGGCCAATAGGGATGAAGATAAGCTTGACAAAGTTTTAAATGCCCTGAAAGATTTATCTGTAAGAGTAAACAAAACAGAGAAGCAGCAATACTACCGTCCTGAGAGACCTAGACTACATGACATGCCTTATAACACTACATGGAAGGATGGAAAACCGGTAGAAAGGAACCACAGAGACAATCAACAAATTCCAGATCCTTTAAAAAGAGCAGTAAATTATACTCAAGACGATGACATGTGGTGCTATGCTTGCAATATGCCACACGCTTCCTCTTTGTGTGTAGTAGCAAAAGGGTTGCAAGAGGAAGAGGATAGCTATGAAGATCATGTGGGTGATTCAACTATTAATATGATGTCATTTAGTCAGGAAGGAAGGTCAGACTCTATAAATATTGATCAGTGCTCTGTTTTACCTGTGACCACTAGCAAAAATGAAAGTGTCAAACTCAGAGTCCCTACTGAAGAAGAGAAAAGAAAAATTACAGCTTATGCTGTTGCACAAGCAAAAAGGACTTATGACTTAAGAAGCAGGATGGTGAATCCAGAGCAAGGTAAACCTACTAGTCTTTTCATGAAAGAAAACGATGAAGCACTTAAGCGAATGAATAAGGCAACTAAGGCTAAGCAAGATGGTAATCAGGGTCCTGATGTTCAAAAGAAAGAAACGGTAAAAACTCTTTCATCACAGCAATCTACCTCGTTTGATATCTCAGCTGCACTAACACAATTAAAAGTTTCTGTCCCATTAATGGAAATCATGAGGTTTCCTGAATATAGGGAAAAAACTTTGGAGATGATTTCAGGTGTCCAAGAAGGGAAGGTTAATGAACAGAAACGAGAAGTCCCAACAGGTGGCAGTAATGAACAAATGGCTCCAGTTATATACTTAGGGTCCACTATAACTAAAAACCCAACACAAGTAGACCCATTTTACCTCACTTTGGTGATAAACAACAAAAGGGTAAAGAATTGTATGATTGATTCAGGAGCAGCCATAAATGTCATGCCTGTTGGGGTGATGAAAGAATTAGGATTGGAAGTTGATACTACCTTTGGAAAGTGCTATGCCATGGACAATAGATCATTCCCAGTGGTTGGTGTCATGAAGAATGTAGAGTTCAGATTAGCAGCCTGTCCAGAAGCATCATATAAAACAGATATCACGGTGGTAGATGTTCCACCAAACTATGGAATGTTGTTGTCTAGACAATGGTCGAATATGATTGGTGGATATGTGCAGCTGGATTTGTCTTATGCTACGATTCCAATAAATGGACAGGAAATAAAAATTAACAGGGAGCCTTGGTCCACATATATCATAGAAGACATGGAGGAAACAGTGAACCAAGTATGTTTTTTACAAACTGATATGGACAACTTCCAGGTACAGTTGACAAAACCTAAATTTAAAGAGTGGATCCCCATTGAGTCATGTCTAACTGAAAATAATGGTCAGATATGGAAGATGTTCTTTGATGGGTCTTGTAGCAAAGAAGGGAGTGGGGCTGGAATCCTTTTTATTTCACCTACAGGAGAAACTTACAAATATTCTTTCAAGTTGTTATTTGAATGTACAAACAACATTGCTGAATATGAAGCCCTACTCACTGGTCTTAACATAGCAGTCAAACATGGAATCAAGTTGCTAAGTGTCTTTGGTGATTCAGAATTAATAGTCTCACAAGTAAAGGAGAGATATGCCTCGAAGCATTTAAGACTGAAACAATACAGGAATGCTGTATGGGATACCATGGAGCTTTTTGATGCTTTTCAGATAACCTGGATAGATAGATCAAAGAACATCATGGCAGATTTTCTAGCAAATATTGCACTAAAAGGTAATGATATAATGCTAACTGGGATATCTGAAGTGGAGATGAAAGTGAGACCATCTGTTCCTGACAACTTGTATAATTGGCAAGTGTTTCAAGATGATGCAGATCTGCTGAACTTCTTACGGTGTGCTGATCATTATCAGGCTCAAGCTATAAATTTTAATGACTTTGTGGAACAAACTGAAGGTAAGGAGACCTTATTTGGACATGAAATTATACAACTGAAGTCAAATAAATTACCAAGAGGCCTGGTAGCATTAGAGAGAACTTTTAATGCTCAAGATGTAATTGAAACCAGAGGGTCAGCTGTTAAAGAAAGTGATGTTGAACAAATCAATCTAGGAAATGAAGAAGCCCCCAAGAATGTTTTTATTGGAAAAAAATTGACTCCTACTATGAGGCAACAACTGATAATCTTGTTAAAAAGATATAAACATGTGTTTGCATGGTCTTATGAGGATCTCAAAGCTTACAGGGAAGATCTCTTTCAACATGAGATACCACTTAAGCCAGAAGCTAAGCCATTTAGGCAAAAACAGAGACCAATTAATCCTACATTGCTACCAAAAATGAGAGAAGAAATTATAAAGATGAAAGATGCAGGAATAATAGAACCATGCAGATATTCCACATGGGTTTCTAACTTGGTACCAGTCAGGAAGAAAAATGGGGATATTAGATTATGTGTAGATTTTAGGAATTTAAACATATCGTCTTTAAAGGATAACTATCCATTGCCAAATATGGATAATATGCTGCAGAAGGTAACAGGGTGTGAGTTGCTGTCCATGATGGATGGATTTTCAGGTTACAATCAGGTGAAAGTTAGAGAAACTGAAAAATATAAGACAGCCTTCACAACTCCATGGGGCACTTATGTCTATGCACGAATGCCATTTGGATTGACCAATGCTGGAGCTACTTTTCAAAGGGCAATGGATGTGGCTTTTGCAGAATTGATTGATATAATCATGGTAGTATACCAGGATGATCTGACTGCGTACTCGAAGAAAGCTGATGATCACTGTGAACACCTTGAGAAGATATTTAAAAAAGCCTTAGAATATGGAATTTCCTTGAATCCCAAGAAATGTCACTTTGGTGTTGAAGAGGGAAAACTACTTGGACACATAGTATCCAAGGAGGGGGTGAGAATTGACCCTGAAAGGGTAGCAGCTATTAATGAGGTTCCCATCCCCCGAACTATCAAAGCCATTCAGTCATTTTTGGGACAAATTAATTTTGTGAGAAGGTTCATTTTGAATTTCGCAGACATAGTGAAACCTATAGTAAGGATGTTGAAGAAAGAGGCAAAAATTGACTGGACTGAAGAAGCAATTGATTCCTTTGTGGCTATTAAAAGAGCAATTTCTAAGGCACCAGTACTAATTTCCCCAGATTTTGGCAAACCATTTATGATATTTTCATTTGCTTCTTGTCATACTATAGCAGCAGTGTTGTTACAGAAAAATTCAGAGGGATATGAGCAGCCCATTGCATACTTTAGCAAATCTTTAAGCCCTTCAGAAGTAAAATATGAAATAAATGAAAAGCAGGCCTATGCTCTGGTCAAAGCAGTAAAACAATTCAGGCCATACTTAGTAGGGGCCGAAGTTATTGCTTATGTCCCCAATGCAGCAGTAAAAGATATCTTCAGACAAACTGAGGTCATGGGCAAAAGATGCAAATGGATCAATCAGATACAAGAATTTAATATTGAGCTTAAGATTTCACAGGTTATCAAAGGACAAGGACTGGCCAAACTCATGACAGGAACTGAAATTGAAGAGTCTGATGTGAATCAGGTTGGATGGGAAGAAGCTAATTTCAGTATTGAGAAAACATCATGGTACACTGATATCATGTATTACCTTAAGCACTTAAAGTGTCCAGATGCTATGACCGATAGTCAGAAGAGAGCTTTGAAGTTAAAATCAGCAAGGTATGTGATTATCAATGGGGACTTATATTGGAAAAATAGAGATGGGATATTGTTATTGTGTCTGGACAACTACCAGGCAGACAAGGTTCTTCATGAAATGCATGATGGGGTTTGTGGTGGCCATTTCTCAGCTAAGACTACAGCACATAAAATATTGAGAGCCGGATATTATTGGCCATGTGTCTTCAATGATTCCTATAGATATGTCAGAAAATGCGAAGCCTGTCAAAAGTTCTCAAGCAAAACAAAGTATCAAGGATCACTCCCGTTGAGACCAATGTTGACTGAGGAACCATTCCAACAGTGGGGAATAGACTTTATAGGGGAAATATCAGAAAAATCAAGTGGAGGACACAGATGGATATTGGTTGCTACAGATTATTTTACCAAATGGGTGGAGGCAATACCTACCAAACAGGCCACTAGCAAGGTGGTGATAAAATTCTTAATGGAGAACATTATTACTAGATTTGGTGTTCCTGCAAGAATCATCTCAGATAATGGCATGTCTTTTAGATCAGAGGAATTCAACAATTTTTGTGATGAATATGGCATTAAGATATCACATTCTTCTCCTTATCACCCCTAGGGGAATGGGCAAGCTGAATCAAGCAACAAGAACATCCTGAAGATCATTAAAAAGATGCTGGGGCAGAACAAAAAAGCATGGGACTCAAAGTTGAATCTTGCATTATGGGCAGACAGGATAACTGTGAAAAAATCCACAGGAAAGTCTCCATTTGAATTGGTTTATGGCAAAAGGGCCAGACTACCTTTGGATAATCTTCTACCAGTACATAGATTTATGATTCAAGAAGAAATAGATGTTGAAGATCCATCACAAGAAAGAATAATGCAGCTAGTAGAACTTGATGAAGTCAGGGCAGAAGCTCAAAGGCAAAATATCAGGATTCAAAATCAAATGAAGAGGTTGTATGACAAGAGGACATCTAACAGGAAATTTTGTGTAGGAGACTGGGTTTTAATGCGGAATGCCAGGAGTCAAGACAAAGGCAAGCATGGTAAATTTGAAGCCTTATGGATCGGCCCATATGTGATCATAGAAAAAGGGGGGGAGGATTCTTATTTGCTCCAAAACGTGACAGGGGAGGTCCAAGAATTGCCAGTACATGGGCAGTTCTTAAAGAACTTCTTCTCCTGAAGCACTCTGCATCACCTGTACAGTAGGGTAGGATCCATTTCCATTGTAAATACCATCATATCTGCGCTAACCAGAGATTCTGGATTCTTGAAGGCATAGTTCAGAATGCTTTCATCCTCAGTCAGAGCCGCTATTGAGCACTATTTTTTTAAAAAAAAATATGATAAAAATAAAAATAATAATATATGTTTCCATAAGCATGAGGACTAATGGATATTTCGGCCAGTAAGCTGTATTGAGCACTGCAGGAGAAGTTTCATCGAAAGAGCGTTTTCATCGACACAGGGCATATAAAGCATTAAACAAAGGTGTTTCGGCAAGAAGTTACCTTCGATGAACGCAAAAAACCGCTCATCGATACTCCAGGTTTCATCGAAAAGGTAAAAGCAAAAAGTGAAAAGGCAAAAGGTGATTTCGAAGGAATATCGTTACCGAAGAAACTCAAGAGACATTCATCGAAATGCAAGTTTCATCGATGAACGTGGTGTCGAACAAAAGAAAAGATGTTTCATCGATAAAAAGGATATCGATGAAAAGGGGGATATCGATGAACACTCACATGCCTTCATCGAAGAAAGAAACTCATCGAAAGTAAGGCATCGATGAAACTCACGAGCAACTTGTCGAAAAGGGGGACTATCGATGAAAAAGTGATTTCGATGAGTCTTAAAAGCGGCTTCTCGACGTAATTTTTTCACCGAAACAATATTATCGAAGAGAATGAGCTTTCGATGGAAGATTCAAACACTCGGCCGAAGACAAGGGTTTCATCGATAATTTGAAACGCGTGCACTTTGAGCGGACTGTACTTCCCGCGAAGGAATTAAAGGCCCAGTTGAAAAGTGTCACATCTGCAATTAAATTTAAAACACTTGAGTAGCTATTACAGATGCAGAACATTAACTATACACAAGTTGCCCATTCAATTACAATTGAACTGAGTGAATTTTCGTAAGAATCAGATCGATGCTAAGAAATTGGAAGCTGTGAAGAACTTGCAGAGATTTGCAAACGATAACCAGAAGAGTTGAGCATTTTTACCAAGTAAGTGTTGTCTCTCTTATTTACTGTAACTATGGAACCTTCGTCTTCTTCTTCTAAAAAGAGTAGGAAAGGAAAAGAGTTAAACCCTGAAGAGAAGCCCAAGAGACAGAAGAAAGAAGGGAGAGCTTTGACTCAGGACTTGTTAGACCAGTGTCCATCGTCTAGTGTAAGGTCCAAAAAGATTAAAAGTGAAGAAGAAGGATTAGAGGACAAATTTGAAAATCTAGGAGACATTTGGACTGAGATAAGAGGACATGAGTTATTTTTGTTTGGTTACAAAAGAAGGGATGCACCCGAACCCATTAGTAATCTATGGAAGAGGAACTTAGGCAAGTTAGTAGTTCCAAATGTATTTGTAGACGTAGAATTAATGAAAGCTCTGGTAAATTGCTACAACCCGAGAACTAAAACCATATGTGATTACAGAGGGAATACATTAGTAGTAATCAACAAGCAGACTATCGATATGGTTTTTGATCTAGACTGGGAAGTCGAGGAAAGCATCGATATGAAGAAACTTTCACAGGAATTCTTTAGTTTGGAAAATATTTACAGGACTTGGAGGCTACCTGTTCACAGGCCAAAAGTGGGTGGGTCATTTGTTCAGTTTGGCAAAAGTGACAAGGTGCCATTTGATGTCAACCACTTCCATCCATATTTCAAATATACGTATTATACTGCAGCCCAAGTACTAGGCATAGAGGCTCATCCACTCATGGATGTTGGGATTATGGTTCTGTGTGCTGATATTCAATCAAAAGACCCTAGGTCATTTGATTTTGCTACTTATGTTGCGGATACCTTGAATCATGGGCTGGAAAAAATGAAAGGAGACCTTGTGAATGTTCACTTTTCATTATACTCCATGCTAATGCATATTCTTCTTTATTGTGGACAAGAAATTAACTTCTGGCCGGATGAGTTCAGCATCAGGTCTTATGATAAGAATGGTCTAAAGAAGCCGGTTCAGTTGTGGGTATCAGCATGAGACCAGAGGTTTATGAACAACCAATATTGGCATTTTCAAGAATACTTTGTGAAACCTCTCAGTGCAGCTTTTGGACAACGTAGGGATTATACTTTGTCCCCGGAAATTAAGAGGTTCCTCAGGCCAAAGGATTTCTCTCCAGAATCACAGATTGAACATAATTGGGGTGATTGGTATTGCCATGATAATCACACAGAGATAAGGGTATTTGGATATGAAGGGCAACCGCACATGCTTCCAATTACGGTGCCAGACAGAGTGGCTAGCTTGGAGATTATAAGGCAATTGTCTATTGTCAGTGCTAAACATTTAACTGATTTTGGTAAACAATCTATTGTTCCAGGTCTACTAGTTTTCTCTGATTTCATTGTCAAAAGTTCGAAGAGTTATCATTTATTACAGAATAAATTAAATTACTATGGCATGACTCTGGGTGAGCCTAGGGAGAATTTTGATCCCGAAGGATATATAAGAGCTGCCAGAGCCTCACAGAAACTCAAAGCTGGGATACATATGGCCAAAATGCCAGACGACCTAATTAAGAACCTTGAGCGAGAGGAGGCCAAAGCTTTAAAAGGAAAGAGTGAGTTAGTCTGGGAGGCCTACAAATGGAAAAGGGCAAGGGGAATGATAGATGGAGACCTAATTGGAAATCTCCAAGATCCTCTGGAGGTAGCTAAAAGGCTGCTTCAACATGAAGTTGAAATTATGCATAGAGTTCCTTCACAATTCCTTCGCTTCATTAATACTGAAAGGGACAGTCAGCCCCTAGCTCACATGTCACCAAAATCAACCGCCAGTAGTATCCCACCTGATTCTCCTAGAGAGGATTATCCTCCTGGTTTTGAAACAGAAATGAACATGGACACAGGAGAAATCAACATCAAAGATGTTGTTGACATAAGAATGACTGAGCATGAGGACTTCATTGCTGATGATGGATTCGCCTCCTCTAGGGAATTCCTCTCATTTCTATATCAATACAAAGGGGCTCATGTCAAACGAAGCATGGCTGGAAAACCAGAGGAAGAACAGATGAAGAGATTACAAGATGAAATTGATATCCTCATGAAAGATATGACTCCTGAAAAAGGGAGGAAATTATTAAAAGAGGCAGGTGTGATCATCTTCTCTGGTTGGGATATCAACTCAGCACTCTTATTTGATGGCTTTTTGAAGAAACAAGATTTGAATCAGCAGGTATTGCCCCAGGAGGTAGATAAACTGTTCCTAGGCTCTAGATATGATCCAGACAAAAAGGCTCTCCTATAGTGGGCACTATATCCAAAAGGGAAGAGGCCAATCATTGTGGATATAGAAGAAACCTTTGGGCATCTCATGGTTCATCAGGTTGGGAAGACTGATCCTAGGGTCACTGCAAAGCTCAACCTGGATGTTGCAAGATTGAACTTGGACCAGACAGAGTTTCTGGTCAGAGAGAACATTACATACAAGGGATTGTATGAAAAATCCAAGGAGGAAAATCAGAAGCTGCAAGCAAAGGTATTGCAATTAGAAACGGGGACTCCTATCAGCGAATACACCTCATACCCCGCAGGACGCAGTTTGGATGACGTCTCTGATGCCCTGTACTGGAAATATCAGGCAGAGAAAGCCAATAAATGCGCAGACAATATCCAGCAAAAGATGGACAAATTGGTCAATGACATCATAGGACATCGGTTTAACACCATGCTCTTACAGGTCAAACCATATTGGATAGTTTACAATGGAACAATAAAAGCGCTAACAGAGCATGAACGGTTAAGAGCACAATTGCAGGGGGTGCTAAGCAATGATGATTCCATGACGCCAGAAGAAAAGGCTGAGGGTAACGCGTATATGGATAATCATGTCAAACTCGAGGATATGCTGAGAAGAGATTTAAAAGAATTAGATGATGAAAAACCTGTTGGAATGCCTTCCGTCTACAAGGAAGGAGAGGTAATAACCTTGGAGGATTTGCGAAGGGAACTTGTCAGCGTCAAGGATTGGGCCTTGTCAGAAATTGATCGGAGTAAGGATATGGCCCCTACCGTCAACCAGATGATATTCAAGTACCTGACGCTAGGGGATGAATTAAAAAAGCAAACGCCTCGAATCAGGACATTCAAAGACGATGATTACATTCATCATTTGGGGCTTTTGAATCTCTTTTTGCTTAAGTTTAGAAACACTCGAGTTAACGACTAATATTTTGAAAAGTCGTGTCTCTTCGTGAAAAACTTTTGTCCTCATACATATATGAGAATGATTTTTGTAATGTAAGGACATATAATATTAGATAGGATTAAGAGCAAAAGAACGACGGCCTGTAAGTCTTTTGTGAACGAACTTCAATGGAATACAAATCTTGATCAATTGTTTCCCTGCATTTGTGTTGTGGATTATTTCATTTTCTTTTGGCAATCGTCTGTGATATTATCTGATAAAGATAAGGTTATTCATATTCTTAAGATCAAATCTATGCTTTAGGTTATAATGTTGCAACAAAAGTTTTGCCTGCGGATTGTAATTGTTCCTTGCAAAGCTTAATTGACTGGTCCCTTAAGGGTAGGGTTAAATTCACTCAATCAGCACATAATATAAGCATTCATTTGGTTTTGAAAGAAATAGTAACTGAGAGGTTCATAAGGGATGATTTAAAAAACTGTCTCACAGATTCGCACTACAAGTCCTGAAGAAAATTGTAATGACTCTGTAACCCATGCAGTGAAGAAGGCACTGGCTAAAATCTCAAGTTATACTCATCATTTCTTTTCATAATTAGTTATTTCGATAGCTATAGGAGTAATTAAGAAACACAAAGCAAAATAACAATCTTGAACTCGTCTGCTATATCTCCATTCAAGGAACTCATGCCATTTCAAGATCAGGAGATATCAGAATAGGATAACATATCTGCTATAAAAAGCACTGTTTATTGGAGACATTCAGTGAATAGGTATACCCGCCTAGGTCCTGCAGAGCCTAAAGAGAGAGAGTTAGTAACTAAATAGGTTCACTCTATAAGTTGGCCAAGTCAATTGGAGGGTTTGATCATAGGAGTTGGCATTTCCTTAGAACCCATCCAATCTGTTGATTTGAGACCCAACAGATTCTTGTGTTGATCTTGCAATCAACCATCCCTAGTCAGGGCCACTATTGGGACTCGTTAAATTTGAGTCAAGTTTAGAGGCCCATTTCAAAATTTTGCTCTGCATGTCCAAATGATCATAAAATGAGTCAATTTGATTGGCCTAGTTAGAGAGAGGATAAAATGGAGCCAGTTGATTTTCAAGGGGTAAGGCTTGGGAAGAATGTCCTACACCTTTCATTTGGCCTATGCAATGATGTGAAACTTTCAAATTTTAGTTTGGATCAATTTATCAGGTACCCATTTCAAGGGGTGAGCTGAAAGTGCATTTTAGGTGCAAATGTTGATTTTACCAAGTAGCCTACTTTGAGTGCTTATATCTTTTGCCCCATTGATCATCATGGTAAAATTCAAAATGGATTCAATTATATGAATAAATGTGAGTCAATATGCAGTGTGTTTTTTGACAAGTCCCTGTTTCAGCTACTAGTCGGAGCCCTATTTTGCATAAGTTTAAAAGATGCCTCGGTGAATGTCATGTCAGAATGTTTGTTCTGAGATATTGTTGGTATAAATGAAAAGCTATGTTTCTAGTTTCAAGCTCCTACCAATCCATTTAATCAGTTTTCAAAAGTTTTTCTTGAGCCATCAGTTTCAGTGTTCTGTACTTTCATTGCTACATTAGTTAAAGTAGTCATTTTCATGAGTGCACTATTTGCACCCAGTCAGCTTCCCAATCGAACTGAGTATTCTAAGATTTGATATGTACTTCAAGGTACCTATGCCTTAGATTTGAGGGTCTACAGAGATCGGTTGATATTTTTAAGACAGGCATCAAGGGTTGCCTACACATTGACTTCATCAGGCTGCAGTGCCGACAAAGCCAGTTGATCATCTTTGACCATTAATATCTCTTCACTCAGGATTCATCTTGAAAAAATGGTTGGTAGAGTTCATGTTTGTATATCAAAGTACACGCCTATTATATGGCAAGGTCTAGAAAGGTGTTTTGACTAGTTTGAAAATTACGTCTTCGCGATTAAAGAAAATGTGGTGCAGGTGCCTGAAAGTTGCAAAACTCAGTTTGATGATCCGAAAATAGTGCCAATCATTTCCAAAGGTATGTTTAAGGTTCCTGAAGCATTTTGAAGGTCTGCTATATGAAAATGAAAAAAAGTTTAGTCGGACCCACTTTAGGGCCTGACCTGGCTCATGCCCGTGCATCAATTTTATGGTAAAGTGTTCTTCATGCATGCTAATGCTATTACCGCTAGCTCGGTCTATATTATGATCCTTTGTGTCTTGTTACTATGGTGAATAAAGCAAGGTGTAATTCCAATATGCGCCCTGCATGGTTTTTGGAAGGGATGTTTTAAAATTTCAATCAAATGCAATTGGCTAGTGAAAAAGCCATTGGAAACTTTCAAGTAAATGAAAGGGGCTTTAGAAACTTTTCTGCTAATATAAATGATTGGCATAAAAGTCAATATTCCTTCCCCTCTGCATGGAGTTTAAAGAGTCTATAGACTTTAGCAAAAGAAACCAGAACAAATGCACATCAGCAGTTGCAGACCCAATTTCTCCCCATGCCGTGAGCTGAAAGGTGGAAGGCAATGTTGCAGAGACATTAGAATTTTATGGTGAATGTAATTGCTGATAGTTACAAACTAGCACTCCCCTCCACATGATGGCTATTAAAGATAATGCAGAAACTCTCACGTAAATGGTTCTCAGTCAAATTTCCCCTCATGTTCCCCCCCTCTATGTGGTTTCTGAGCAGCAGTTATAAATATTAAAGGAGATGCAGGTTGTGTGGTTGACCAAGGCAACATTGAATCCTCAAAGCAAATGCAAACACCAGTTCAACCCCTGTGTGATGTGTGGAGTTTAATGTGGAGCATCCCTGGCATCAGATAATTTTGTTAGAATGTTTGACTTGGCACATAGCTAGTAAAAGAGGTGTTTAGAGTAAGTTTCAAGTAAATGTGATTGGCCTTCTCTCTCGCTGCATGGTTTGAAAGAAAAATGTCATGGAAGCTCCAAGCTATCCAATCCCCCTCCATGTGATGGATGAAATGGTTGTCAAAAACTTTCAAGCCAATGCAATTAGTAGTTTAGTCTCCTTCATGGAGAGTGGGAGAGTGGGGAGGTTTTAAAGCAAATGCCAATGGCATTAGGGTAGGTGTAAAGCCCAAGCATTTCCCTAGCACGTGGGGTAAGAGGGCAGCATCTAAAACATAGCCAATGCAAATGGTAGGTGTAAAACTAGGTCCATCTTCTCCTGCATAGAAATTGGTGAAAGTCTAAAGTTAAAAAAACTTTCAAAGGTAAAGTGCAGTCCTCCTTGGTAAAGTGCAGTCCTCCTTGGTAAAATGCAGTCCCCTTGCTTGTGTAGTATGGCTTGGTGCTCTAAAAAGGCATCTAAACTCAATGAACAACAAATTGGGAATGAAAATCTTCAAAAATACACAGTACCAGGAGAAATGTATTATCCCACAGTGGCTGGGCAGGGATTATTTTTGATATTTTTAAGTAACACTCCACACAAGTATAATATCAAAGCTTGAAGGCTTTTGATGGATGGTGTCGATTGGGCACCCAAGTGGATCCTACGCGCATGGGCATGTTTCTTGAGGCAACCAAGGAGACCGACAAGTGGCGACTAGGTGGACCCCATGCAGGAATGGTTCCCAAGGTGAGCTTTGCAGAGAAAGGGTAGCTTAACCAGTGATCAAGTTGCAGGAGATCCAACAACGTGCGTTGTTTTACAGGGTAAATATGTGTGAGAGTTAAGCATCATGAAGCAACAAAAAGACTAAAGATCGAGCATGTTCCATGAAGATCGACGGTGCGTGCAATTTTACGAAGCGGAGATGCTCGCCGGTTAAGCTTCATGAAATGGCAAAAAGCTCAAGCAAAAAAATGGAGGTTAAAGACCATGCAAGTTCTGGTTGATCCAATAGTGGGTGTGATTTTGTGAGATGAAGATGCATGCCCATTACCCTTCGCAAAAGGGTGAAAGGTGGTGTGGCAAGTCTAGGTGGAGGTCCAGCTCGCGGGTCTCGCTAACAAGGCAATGACGTGGCGTAGAGGTGGCAATGAGGTGGCATACAAGCAAGCAATCCAGTGGCAGTGACGAGTTAGAGAAGTGGCAAAGGATGAGGTGTCATCCTAGGTGGGGCCCAGTGGATCCCATCAGCGAATCACAAGCTACCACGTGGTAGGGCATCAAACCAAAAAAAGGTGAAATATCAAAGTTAAATATATAGTTTCAACTATATAGAAAATTGAAAAATTCAAATGATAGATTCATATTCAAAATTAATTCGCTCAAAGGCTAATTTTTGCCCGAAATATCAAGTATTATATATCACCGGAAAGCTCTCAAGATAGGCAATCGAATCATGCAGTTAGTTTTAACAAATATGGGATATTGTTGGTGTAAATAATTATTCATCTTGGATATTATTACACTATATTTAAGTTTACTTAGGAAATGCATTTCATAGTAGTTTGGGTATGAGACACTTGGGTGTTTGTGCCACATTGGGATAGTGTGTGTAGGAGAAATTCCACTTTTTATGGTGTTGATCTTGTTGTTACACTCCACATTCAGTGGGTGATCCACCTCATGTGGACTATTATATTATTTCTCCTACCTACCCTTGTTTCTTATTGAGCCACATGTCATGTTTGTGTGCTCACATATCCATATGCCTTGCCTATATAAGAAGGCTCATCTACATTGTATGTAATGGAACAATTGATCATTTATCTATGATGAGAATGTAGTTTATTCTTATCCTATATTTTGTCTCTATTGTACTTTTCATTGAGCTCTTGATCTTGGCAAAATCTCAAATGGTATCAGAGACATTGGGGTTTCATTGATTGGTTTTTGGAGACATTGTGGAAGGCATCTATTTTTGGATCTGAGGGACTGCATTTTTGGAGGCATCTTAAAGCATTTTCAACCTCACCATTGCATCCGGGAGGCCATTTCCATAAAAATTGAGTATAAATTCGACCTATTTTGGTGAAAATTGATTTTTAGGTGTGGAGGAAATTTTCTACCCAATTTGGGAGGTCGGTACGGAATTTTTGGATTTTTTTTCAAAAAAAAAATTATTTTCTAGTTTGAAAATTTGTTTTAAAAAATAAAATAAAAAAAATTGATATTATTTTTTGGGATCCGTGCCTTCTACCCAATCAGCAGCACCACGTCAGCACTGCCACATCACCTGCCAAATCACTTGCACAGTCAATGCCACGTCAGCACCTAGTCAGCCGTGAAGTCTGGGCAATGGTCATACAACCGTCAAATTTAACCCTGCAATCCGCTGACATCATCATTTTTTCAAAAATTTTGCAGGCCCCTCTCATTGAGCTTTTTGATTTTGCAGTTCAACATCAAATGGCCATATCTTGCTCAGTTTTGCTCCTTTTTTGGTGCAATTTTTTTTTTGAAATGTGCTAGAATTTCGTGTATTTTTACGTGGTGGAATTATTTTCTATTTTTGATGGACATATTTTTCAGAATTCTCAGTTTTTGGTGACTGTACCTGTCCAATCCCCATTTCTGCAACTTCCAAGTCTCCGTTCGGGCTCAGACGAACTCCTTTTTAGGTGCCGTTTTTTTTTAAAGTGCATTATTTTTTGTCTACTCTTAGAATATGCTATTAGTTTGTAGTAATTGTGGGTAGAAATTGTACTTTTATCATATGGTCTTATTTGGCCAATTTGGCATTTGTATTGCATAGATCTATCTTTCTGATCTTTTGCTTTGAAGTTCTCAGCCTATTGGGGCAGTTGTGAAACAAAATCATAATTCCACCTTGCCATTGTTTGCAAGTGCCCTATTGTACACGCACTACATATAAAGTGCCAAAATCATCATTTTTGGGGGGTTACTTTGATTGAGTGAATTTGGGGGGGTGTCTCTTGTGCTTTTGTGCTCTTGTGTTCCTTCCTTTTTAGCTGCTATGGGTTCTTCTAAGTTTCCTCTCTTAACTCCTCATAATTATGCTACTTGGAAAATTGATGCATGGAGTAAACTTATGGAAAAAGGACTAACTCATTACATTGATGGAACTATTGTTGCTCCTGCTGATCCTAAGGTTGATCCAGTTGGTCACATGGATTGGCTCACTAAAAATATCATGGCAATTGGTACCTTAAGAAAGTATGTATCAAAGGATCTCATTTTTCATATTGAGAAGTGTACTCTAATCAAAGATGCTTGGCAAAAGTTTCAAGACTTATATGACCAAGTTGATGAGATTAGAGGATATCAAATTGATAGTGATCTCACCATGTTGGATCCCAAGAACTTTGATACTATACAAGATTATGTCACTAAGGCAAATGAGTTGAGGGCACAACTCAAAGATTGTGACATTGATAAGAAGGATACTCAATTGATAGTCAACTTGATAGGCAAGCTTCCACAAGAATATGCAGCATTTGTTTCTAGTTTCCAAACCCATAGGATGACAATGGGTTCAAGCTACACAATGCCTACATTTGATTCTTTCAATGAAATGTTGATGATGGAATAAACTAAGTTGATAAGCATGGGCATTCTTAAGGCTTCTAAGTCTCAAGCATTAGTGGCAAATCAAGGGAACAAAGGAAATCAAGGAAAGGACAACTCAAACAAGAAAAAATGGCAATCAAAGCCTAAGGACAAAGCACCATCTTCTCCACAACAAGGAGATTCATCCTCTTCCAAGAGGGATAACTCACCAGAGAGGGAGAGACCTACTTGTGCCTATTGTAAAAATTTTGGTCATGAGGGGCGCCGTTGCCATTCTAAGAAGATTGATGAGCTCACACATATCATCAAAAAGCATAACATTGATTTGCCTAATGTCTGCAAGAAGGATGATTCATCAACTTCCACTTCCTCACATTCAAAAGGAAAAGGGAAAGCATTCATGGCTTCTACAAGTGGGAAGACTCACTCTTTTGGGACAAGAAAAGGAAAAGCTCTATGTGCTACTATCAGTCATGATTTAGAGAGATGGCTTCTAGATTCATAGGCTTCTCATCATATGGCATCTTCACAGTCTATATTCTCTACATTTGAGCCTTGCAACATGCCGCAGATTTTGATGGCCAATCATACGTACATGGATGTGATTGGGAAAGGATCTATTGACATTGGGGATAACTCCTTCAATGATGTGTTGTGTGTACCCCACTTGACAAACAATCTCCTTTCTATCTATCAAATCACACATGGCACAACTAAGAGAGCTGTGGAGCTCACACCCGAGTCAGTTTTCATTAGAGACTTGGAGACTAGATTTATCATTGCAACTAGGGTGGTTGATCACGCATCTCGGTTATACTCCTTTCTAGATTTTTTGATGATGAGGATTTCACATTTGATGATTCTACACATGATGATCACACTTCTTGTGATGGTTTAGTTTTTGAGGAGAACTTTGGACACTTAAACATGGGGATTCTCACATGTGACCATGTTCTTGAGCCTTGTATTTCATCTCCTCATATTGATATCACATCACCTATTGCACCTGATGATGCAGATAGTGCGATAGTTTTTCCTTCATGTGATTCAGTGCAATAGGATATTCATTGTCTTCTAGCTTCAGATTCATGGGATGATTACTTGACAAACATTGCAGGTTTGTTTGTGGAATCCTGGATTGCAAGTTTGGGAGACATCATTAATGACATTCATCTTCTCTTTGATGAAGGTGATCCTTCTTCGATTGTTGCGAGGGAACACTCTGACCCTCTTGTTCATTCTCTACATGATCATTCTTTTGAGGTTGACATGATTGTGGATACTTATGTACAACAGTTGGAGGAGGTCTCTTTATTTTTTGAGGAGACATGTGAGTCTTTGGGACATGTTCTACATCCATCTCCACTAGATCTTGGAGTGCCTTTTTCAGCAGTGTGGCACAATTTACCACCTTTGGAGGGGGTATCTTTCAGTATTGACATGGGGACACTTGAGTAGTTTTCAGAGATTCCTTTCATCATGAGTTTTCTTCTTACATCTTCCCTTCATGATTGGGGAGACTTCATGGATACACCTTTGGTTTTGTTTCTTCTGAAGGGGAGGAATGTTGTTCGTCATTCATGAAGCAGTTTCTTCATACATCAAGCTTCTATCATTGGTTCAGATTCCACATTGAGGGGGAGCTTCCTAGCTTCTCTTCTTCTCTCATATGGGGGGGACTTTTTCCTCACATGGGGTTTTGTCCTTCACATACTTCTATGAGAGTTCTTTGTATCTAGTTTTCATCTCTCTTTTGGGGGAGGGTTTTTTCCCATTGGTTTTTTCTCTCTTTCTCCACTTTGTGAGAGATTTCATTGCATTGGTTTTCATGCATTTGCATTTGTACATGGGTACCTAACATGGCCTAGTAGCTAGGACCCATCTTGCATTGCTTAGTTGCATTGTTGACTTAAGTGCATTCCCCTAAGTTGCACTTAAGGAGGGGTGTTGGTGTAAATAATTATTCATCTTGGATATTATTACACAATACTTAAGTTTACTTAGGAAATGCATTTCATAGTAGTTTGCGTATGAGACACTTGGGTGTTTGTGCCACATTGGGATAGTGTGTGTAGGAGAAATTCCACCTTTTATGGTGTTGATCTTGTTGTTACACTCCACATTCAGTGGGTGATCCACCTCATGTGGACTATTATATTATTTCTCCTACCTACCCACACCTATTTCCTACCTACCCTTGTTTCTTATTGAGCCACATGTCATGTTTGTGTGCTCACATATCCATATGCCTTGCCTATATAAGCAAGCTCATCTACATTGTATGTAATGGAACAATTGATCATTTATCTATTGATGAGAATACAATTTATTCTTATCCTATATTTTGTCTCTATTGTACTTTTCATTAAGCTCTTGATCCTGGAAAAATTTCACAAATATTTTGAGAGAATTTTCCACGGGAAGGAGAAAGGAAATGAAATTCAGTTGGAAAAAGGGACACTTGGCAATTTTGGTTGCAGACCTAATATTTTTCCCTCCTCTTCTTATTCCCATTTCTTCTCAATTGTAAGGGTTCCAAATTTAGGAGGAAGGGTTCTAGATTTCATGTCTTCCAATTCCGATTTCTCTTCAAAATTGTACAGGGCAATATCCTTTTCCATAGAATAGAGTATCTTCTCGCTATAAATGTTTGTTGCAGGTCATGTATATGTAAGGCATATATACAGTTTATTGGATTGTCTCTAAGAATTCTTTGTTTTCAATAAATCCAGTCTTCAAGGGAGTTTGGGTTTGTCCTCTCAAAGTGGGAGTGTAAGGGTTGTTTTCAGGTACTCTTTAAGCAAGAGTTTAAATTCTATGAGCAACCATTTTGGATTCATGATAAAGTCCGGATATGTATAATCCTCTATCTAAGTTTAGAATGTATTAATGTTAGGCATTAATACAGGGATATCTTTCTTAATAAATTGGATTTGCAATAGAGGTTTTCATTTTCAGTTTGATGTATGACTCTGTTGCTCTTGGATAAGGCACTGATCTTGCAAATTTTGGGGTTTTCTCAAAGATTAATAATCAAAATCAAAATATCTACCTTTATTTTATGTTATGTGGGAATGTTTCATCCATCTCATGCTTCAACTTAGTTGAGATGCCAATGTGGATCTAGCCCATCTACAGTAACCTCCTAGTTGTTAAGCCTTGTGAGATCTATCTGTTTCTATTGATGCTGCCATAGGTGTGTAATAGGTTTAATTTTAAGTATCAAAGGTATACCCACCTAGGTTTTGCAGAGCCTGAAGAGTAGAAGGATTCATATCCTTGTTATGTTGTCCAAGCCCTGAGGTTCTTCATAGATTGAATTGGCTACTTCATAGATCAATTGCAGGTGTACTTGGGTTAATCAATTTTGATGAACAACAGTTACAAAACTCATTTGTAACGAGGATACAACTATTATTTTGATGTATGTTTTGTAATCACTAAGTTGGAGCTCATTGTAGGGGTTGGTGGCCATAAATCAGTAGGGATTGGTGCCCTAAATCAGTAGGGGTTGGTGCCCTAAATCAGTAGGGGTGGTGCTCCTTGGGTTGGTGCCCTAAATGTTGTAACCATTGTTTACATTATGATGCTGGATTGGAGTAGTAGACTCCAACAACTTTTCTCACCAAGGTTTTTCCCATCTTGTGTTTTCCTCGTATATATCAGTGTCATGTGATGTGCCATTGTGTGGTTGCATTGTGATGTCTTGCTTTATCTCACTGGTAGGTTTACTTAGTGTTTGCATTTCTAACCAATGCTCACTCTTAGGATTAAATAGCTAAGAGTTTTGGAAACCACTAATTCACCCCCCCTCTTAGTGGCATCTTGTGTCTGACAATTGCATGTTCACTGTATTGATTTGGGCCGAGACTATGTCTTAGTCAATATTGTTTTGGTCCATATATGTTGTTGCAGCATGTGAGGTTATTATCTTGTAATTTGTATTGAGGGTTTAACCAACCTTGAAATATAGGTTGATGTCTCATATAAATAAATCTAATAATCATGTAAGATGTGTGTCTATGATCATGATTGTGTATGATTGAGTTGTCTATGTGAGAAAGTGATTTGATCTTTTGGAAGTGTGAAGGAGAAAAGATAAGTGTTGCATAGAAGACTATGTTTTGAACACCACCATTATTGGTGCAATTTACATCAATGCCAACTGTGAGGTAGGAAATAGGAAATCACCACAAAACATATCAAAATACTAATCATTAGCTCAATCACAAAAGCATTCATTGCAATGATCTATCCTAAACACATTCAATAGAGACATAAAGATAAAACATGTAAAAAGATTATGCAAACTAGATGTTCCCTTCATGCGGCTCCATTGTTCTTCTTTCTTCTCCAAATAGTTTTGTTGTAGATCTCACCTTCAAGTGCATAAACCTAATTGAGAAAGCAAAATTGACATTGACACAAGAATACTAGAAGCATGATTTGACAAAGTGATTAGAAATTCAATAGTTTGATTAGGGTTTAAGAATCAAGGATCAAGGGTTTGATTGAAGAAATTCATCCAATTTATAGAGAAATTGGAGAAAAAGATCAAATTAGCATGATAGTGATTCAAATGGAAATTCAAATCAAGAATAGAAAAATTATGACATGTCTATGACAAATTTCTATGCAAGGATTTATGACAATTTCTGACAAATTTCTATGCAAAGATTTATGACAATTTATGACAAATTTCTATGCAAGGATTTATGACAATTTATGACAAATTATGACAAATTTCTATGTCATTTCCATGAATTTAGGAGAGAAATAGGAGGAAATTGAAATTAGGAATTAGAAAAATTAAGAAATTAGAAAATGAGGAATTTAGGAATTAATAAATTGATGAAAATTAGAAATTAGGAATTAGGTAAATTAATTAATAATTTGTGATTTATTAATTAATTCACAAAGAGGAGTAATTAGCCAATTAAATGAACATTTAATTGCAATGAGAAGACTTAGGATAAATAAATAATTTATTAATCCTAGAGGAAGAAATGACAAACCAGGTTAAATGATTAAATCATAAAACCCTAGAAGATGAATAATTGACTCGATCATGATTTGATTTTGGATTGATAAATGACCAATGTGATAAATGATTTGATTGATAAAATGCACCAATTGACGAGGAAAAATGAATAATTGATCCAAATTGACATAATTGAGACAAACAATGATCGATGACAAATCAATCGCAAAATGACAAGATCGAACAAGACAACAAGAATCGATGACAAAATAGATTGCAAAATGACAATATTGACAATGACCACGATCAATGAAAAATCGATCGCAATATTGAACATGACAATGATCGGTGACAAATCGATCACAAGATTGACAAGAGGACAAAACCCTAATTAGGATTGACGATGTCCAAAATGATGACAAATGAGTACGCACATTGATGCAACATGATAAAATCAATTAAAATCATGACTGGAAATTGTTGTCGACAAGACCAAATTCTAAAGCGAGATAAATGAAGAATGTAGAAGAATGACTCGATGTTCACAAATGATAAAAACCAAGTGCGTGACATAGGAGAAATGTTAATGCGACACAAAAACCTAAAATGAGGCAATGCGCAAATGTTAAAGTATGACTCCGCAAGCATTGACCATTTTTAGGTGTCTACATTTTGCCCCTCTTTGAGACAATACGATTTTAAGCGTTGTTTCAAAGAACAGTAATGAAAATGCCCTAGACAATGACAATGACATATGCATGCCCCCTCGAGGAATTGGCCGGCAACATGCAGAAAAGAGGCCAATTGATCGATAAAAATGATAGGATCGAACAGACTGACAATCGGATACCGAATGCATGAAGTACAAGCAATTGAAGATGCAAAAGACCACGACCAACATAAGATGGAGAGGGTGCACGTCCATCTATGCACGGACAAAAATCTATAAATGAGACCAAGAGAGGGAAAATTGCTCATTTGCACTAGACAAAGAGGAGGATTTGTTGCTCTGGACAAGAACAGTTGCAGAGATATGGCAAACATTCCAATGGCAGATCACCTCGGGGAAGGTGTACGCACATTCAGACAACCAGATGATGCAAGAGCAGTGCTAGGGATCTCAAATACCCATGTTTTCAATTTCATGAATTTTGATTGCTTGTGGGACATTGCGAGGCCCATAGAAACTGCAAAAATTGACTTTTGCGTCTATGTAGGGCGCATCTTGCGCTTGTGTTAGGTCTTTTGCATCAAAGAGGAGATACGCCATTGGAGGACACTATATGAGAGTCTAGTTCCACCAGAGCAGAGAGCACCTTCATATCGGGCACAATCGAGGATAGAGAGCAGGGCACACTCTCGAAGGTCATTGAGCAGCATGGGGGTGAGTGGACCTATGAGACCACCACAGCCAAGACCAGGAGGGACATCATCCACAAGACATTGTAAGGATGAGGAGGATTGAGGGAGCACCTAGTGACAGAGGCACGTGCTCCTTAGATAGACAGTAGACATTATGTAGTTTGACATTTTGTAGTCAGCCTGCGGACCATACTTAGGACAAGCAGTCCGATTTTGTACTCTGATATTATTGTGACATATGATATGATATGCATTGATATGATTGGATGCAACATGTTATGACTTATGTTATTTTTCCATGTATGGATGACTTATGCAATGTTTATTTATCATTATGGAATATGTATGGATGTATATTTTGTTTTATGTGTTTTTGATGCATTGATAATATGAAATGGATAAGATGCCTGATATGATGCTCGATGTAATGCAAATGTACTAACAAATGAATGCAGGATGTAGTATGTATGTGCGGGGAAATCGGAGCACTAGACCAAACTGACTATCCGAACTGATGGAAGAAATGTTAGTAAGAAGAAAATGAGACAGAGGACAGTTAGAGATGAAGAAAAACTTGCTTTTAGTAATGCACTTTGTAGGTGAGAACTTTTATTTTAATGTAGAAAAAATGGATGCGTAGCATCATGGCATTGATGGCCAGAGCTGAAATGCAACCCTTGTTTTTTTGCAAAAGACAGACACATCACAGACAAACAACAATCACAACAAAAAAGAAAAGGACCATGAACCATCCCAATCAATCTAAATCACTCAGTGACATCATTGAGCAACATAGGAACACGACCGAAGCCAAAGATAAATCAATAAAAAGATAAGATGCACAAATTCCAACATGTCAAACAAATATCTGGATCTTCATTGTCAAAAGTTGAAAGTGTTGATAGGATGATCATGCTGTCTGGTTTTAGGACATGCAGTACCCCATCTAAGACAGGACACAGTCTGGTTTCGAGTATACCACACCCTGTATAAGACCCATGATAGTGTGCCAAGGACAAATTGATTTTGAGGTTGATTGATATGACAATGTTGATCAGTTTGAATGTCTGGTTTGATTGAAAAGTTCATCTGTTAATGCGTGATTTCATTAAAGCACAACGTTGAATTGCAAGTTTGTTGGATGGATGCTCAGTGATTTGTCTTATGCACAAAAAGGATCCTTTATTGCAAAATGCATGTTTTTGGATTTTAATGTTTTGAAATGTTTTTGTGTTCATTTTTTCAGGACTTTTTATGATTTTTTAGGGATTTTTTTTTCAAGACATTTTTCAATTTTTTTTGAAAATTTTTTCAAGACATTTTTAAATGTTTTTGAGATTTTTTCAGGACATTTTTAAATGCAAATGTTCTAGTGATCGATCATGACAAGGGAAACACACCCAATGTGCATCTGAAGGACATGCATAGACCGGGACCAAAACATATGTACAAGCAACCAGAATATGCAAAACAATGATGTTGACCAATAACAGGCCTGGAATAGGACATTGGGTCAAGACAAAGATAGATGTGAGAAATTGACTGAGAAAAAGCATAGTTTAGAGGTCATGATAGATGATGGAGCAACGATCTCATTTTACACATGGCGCCTGTTTGCCAGGTTTTCATTAGAGGGTGAACCATTTTTCTTTGCTCTTTTTGCTCTTTTTGCTCTTTTTCTTTTTTTCTCTTTTTTTCATTGTTTTGTATTTTTTCTCTTTTTTCATTTTTTTATATTTTTTCAGGATCATATTTGAAGAAGTACTGATAGAAAATTATGCCCAGTACTTGCAAAGATGCATGTTGTTTATAGGATCGGACAGAGGTTCACCTTCTGGGGTAGCAAGCTGATATGCCCCCGAGCCATATGTTGCAGTTACTATGAAAGGACCAACCCAATTAGGTTCAAATTTACCTTTGATGATGTCAGTAGACTGTGCATTCTTAGGGTTTTCCTTTAAAACTAGGTCTCCCACTTTGAAGTGTCGCCCTTTGACCTTCTTATTATAAGAGCGACGGAGACGGTTTTGATATGCTTGCAAATGTGTCAGAGCTGTCTGACGTTTCTCATCTAACATCTCAAGCTGATGTAGCCGAGAGACTCTGTGTGTCTCGTCATCAATCAGATGTTGCAAGGAAACACGTAAAGAAGGAATCTCCACCTCCAAAGGTAAAATAGCTTCCGCACCATACACCAAGGAATAAGGTGTTGCGCCAGTATGTGTGCGAATAGAAGTGCGATAAGCCCATAGTGTTGGATTCAACTGAACATGCCAATCTCGACCAGCATCATTAACAACCTTTTTCAGGATCTTGATAATGGTTTTATTGGATGCTTCGGCTTGACCATTCCCTTGTGGATAGTATGGATTGGAGAAACGGTGTTGGATATGAAATTTGTCACAAAGTTCCTTGACATCTTTATTCTTTAAGGGATGACCATTATCTGTGACTATGGCAAGGGGAACCCCATACCGGCATATGATATAATTCAGCAAGAATTTTAAAATTTGGACACCTGTGATATAGGTCATGGGGATAGCCTTGATCCATTTTGTAAAATACTCTATGGCTATAATGATGAACTTGTGTCCATTTGCAGATGTCGGGTGAATCTTGCCAATAAGATCCAATCCCCATTGAGGAAAAGGCCATGGAGATATGACAGAATGAAGCTCTTGGGCTGGTGCATGAATGTAGTTTCCATGAATCTAGCATTTGTAGCACTTCTTAACCAAATCATGAACATCTTTTTCCAGAGTGGGCCAATAGTACCTAGCATGAATCAACTTTTTGGCTAAGCTTAGACCATTGAAATGACCCCCACATATACCATCATGAACCTCGTGTAAAGCAGTTTGTGCTTTGTCAGAATCCAAACACCTGAGGAGGGTATGGTCAAAGGAATGGCAGTAAAGGGTGTCGAAGATGATGACATATTTGGCTATTTGTCGAATAAAGGCTCGGCGTTGGTTAGCGGAAAGGTTGGGTGGTAAGGTTTGGGATTTCAAATATTGATATACATCATTGTACCATGGGGAGTTGGGACCAACAAGAATGCACATCACATCCGCCGTCGGAATGTCAAAAGAAAGAACCAGCAATTGTTCAACTAAAAATTCACATTTGTCCATATTGTTTGGCATATTTAACATGGAGGCAATCGTAGCCATTGCATCTGCCGACTTATTTTGCATTCCTGGAACTTGACTAAAAGGGATAGCCGTGAACTTGGTCTTGAAGAAATCTACCATATGCTTATAGGGAATAAGCTTTTCATCTTTTATTTCGTAGTCATCATTTACTTGTTGGATAACTAATTGAGAATCTCCATAGACTTTCAAATGCGTGATGTTCTAGTGGACTGCTACTAGGAGTCCTGTGACTAGTGCTTCATACTCTACAATGTTATTGGTATAGTGGAAAGTTATCCTGTAGGACTGATTCATTCATTAGAGGATGTGATAGAAAAGACTGATTCATCTAGAAAATCAGTCAACATGGGATGATCATCAGAAATAGGAGCCTCTACAAGTTGATCTGCTATGACCTGTCCTTTTATTGCCTTTCGCTCCATATATTCAATGTCAAATTCACTGAGAATCATGACCCATTTTTCTAGGTGACCTGTCAAAGCTTCTCGGCTAAGCAAATATTTTAAGGGATCAATTTTTGCAACCAACAATGTTCGATGGCTCAGCATATAATGTCAGAGTTTCTGCATTGCAAATACCACTACTAAGCATGCCCTTTCAATAGTTGAATAATTTAGCTCATAGCCTACCAGTGTCCGGCTGATATAGTAAATGGCTCGCTCTTTGCTGTTCTCATCTTGTTGGGCCAAGAGAACTCCTAATGCCATTTTAGTTGCAGAAATATACAATAAAAATGGCTTTCCGTCTATCAGAGGCATTAGAATAGGTGGCAACAACAAATATTCTTTAAGACCTTGAAAGGCTGATTGACATTGCTCAGTCCATTTGAAAGAAACACCTTTATGCAATAGATGCTGGAATGCATGACATTTGTTGGCCAACTGAGCTATGAAGCGGCGGATTGACTGGAGCTTTCCTTCCAGACTTCTTAATTGCCGAAGATTTGAAGGTGGAGGCATATCCATTATTGCTTTGACTTTGGCAGGGTCGACCTCAATGCCTCGGTGAGAAACAATGTATCCTAGTAACTTGCCAGTTGTGACACCAAAGACACACTTCTTTGGATTGAGCCTGAGTTTGTAGGTCTCCATTCAGTCAAAGATCGGGCCTAGGATGGCCAGATGACTATCTCTGGTGACAGATTTGCATAACAAGTCATCAACATAGTCCTCCATCAAAGTGTGCATGAAATCATGAAAAATTATCGTCATTTCTCTTTGATATGTTGCACCTGCATTTTTAAGACCGAAGGGCATCACGTTCCAACAGTAGGTACCCCAAGCATAGGTGAATGCCGTCTTATGCTGATCTTCAGGAGCAATGCGAATTTGGTTATAGCCAGAGAAACCATCCATCAATGAAAGCATCTCATATCCAGCCATCATGTCCACTATGATGTCTATGTTTGGCAATGAAAAATCATCTTTAGGGCATGCTTTATTGAGATACCTAAAATCTGTGTAGATTCTGATGCCCCCAGTTACTTTGCTAACTGGTACTAAATTTGAAATCCAGTCTACATAATCAATGGGTCTGATGAAGCCCACATCTAGCAATTTTTTTAGTTCCACTTTGACCAAAAGAGCCACCTGAGGATGCATCTTTCTAAGTTTTTGTTTGACAGGCTTAGCATCAGGTTTTAGTGGTAAATGATGAAGAACCAATTCTAGATCAAGGCCAGGTATATCTGCATAGGACCATGCAAAGCTAATCTTCTTCTCAAGAAAGAAATTGACAAAATCTATCTTTTCCTGTTGTGAGAGAGAAGCAGAAAAATGAATGACCTTAGGGTTGTCAGGTGTACCCAAATTGATTTCCTCAGTCATTTCCACAAGCAATGTTCATTTGTCCTGACTTGATAGGGTATGTCCACTCTTCCACCTTTGGGTGCCTTAGAGAGGTTTTCACCCGCAGGTACGCCTTTTATTTTGACTTTTGTATGATCAGAGAGTGCCTTACGGTTTTCACTCAAAGATCTATTCTTTTGTTTTTTTACTATTTCTTTTCTGTTTTCATTTTGATGACTGGAAGAGGGAGTTGACTCCCCAAAATATGCTGTGGAATACAGGTCAATAACAAATCCTGCCTTGTGATCACCTTGTGGTATGCCTTCCCGTAGTCCAAGGAATTATGCAATTGCTTCGTCATTTTGAAAACAGTCCAATGTGAGTGGTTCTTGTTGATCATGTTGGATAAGCTGGGGGTAGATGAGGGGCATGTCATCATCAGTTGTAAGGAGAGAGAGGGCTTATATGGTAAAGATATGAACATCTGTGGTGTCACTATCCGAACTGCTTGTATTGGATTCGGAGCTTGGATCCCAAAATGTCTCTATCCAAGCATGAGGACAAGTTTTAGGAAGAGGAGTTATTTCATGTTTGTCTTCCATAGGCAAATTATCAGGGTCAATGAAAATATTATCGAGGGCATAGGAGCTAGAAGAAAAAGAACTCCACTCCCATTCATTGGAATCAGTCTCGGGTCGGGTATCCTCAGGTGTTATTTCATCATCAGAATCACACCCTTTTCTACACATGGGCACTTTGGTAGATGTGGATCCAATTCGCAATGGTACAAAACCTAACCCTAAAGTTGGAGGTCACCTCTTGGGTATGACAGGTTCTAGCCTTCCATTGTTGTTCAGGCCTAAGCCACTGCAACCATCATATCCTTTCTTTTGTAGCATAGTAAATCCTTTGCCATATCGTTCCATTGGCAATCTGACACGTGGGGTCTTAGTTGGATCTTTATAAAGCCAATCTATGACATCATCATCTACAGTTTCCTTGTCAAGTTCTCCCCATCTTGTAAATGTAGTGGGAGGCTGATATTGAATAATGACCTTAGGTTCCTTTTGCAATAAATGCAATTTGCCATATGGTTTTGGAGATATTGGCAAATTCTCGATGAGGAATGTCTGATCCATTGAATATTCTCCACATCCTTGGTCTTGTATCTTCAATTTTCCTTTGACAGCATCTAACAATTGATTAGGATCCACATAGCTATGTGATTTGGCCTCTTTATTGACTGGGACTTGCTGCTGAGGGGTATCCTTTAGCGTAGCACAAAATTGGAAGGGATTAGGATCTCTCAGAATTGTTATCTCAGTTCCATTGTAAGGATATTTTAAACATTGATGATAGGTGGATGGAACTGCTTTCATTGCATGAATCCATGGATGGCCAAGGATCATATTATAAGGGAGATCAAGGTCTAGGACTTCCAAGAAAGTGTTTTCTATCACTGGACCAACTCTGATAGGCAATGTAATTATCCCTTTAGATGGGTGCTCAGCATCATCATATGCTTTGATTGTTATTCTTTTAGAAGCATCAATTTCATTTTCTGTATATCCAAGGCCAATAACCACTCTCAAAGTACAAATATTAAGACCTGCTTTGCCATTTATCAAGACTCGTTGGATTTTGCAGTTATGAACAAAGACTTCAAGGTGTAAAGGATCATTTTGAGGGAGCTTATCAGGTGAGATATCATTGTTAGAAAATGCGACATTTTGGGAAACAGCTAAATGTCCAATCCGTGCTTGAAACTGGTCAACATCAATATATGTCGGGATAGTGGACTCAATTAAAGCTTTATCTAGGACTGCACAATGCATGGGGGACATTTTTAATAGCTCAAGAATTGATATTTGGGCAGGTGTCTTTCCTAGATGATCCAAAAGATTATATTGACTTGCAGGAGTTGGCTTGGGAGGAGCTGCAGGAGCTCCTTTCAGGACTATTTTGGATCGACCAGTGGTGACTCTACAAGAAGGATCTTGTCCCTTTATTCTTAGGGTAGAAACATACTCAATGGATGCGTGAAAACAATTAATGACATTATTATAACCAGAACTTGCATAATTTGCTGTTTGGGCAGAGTTGGAAGAAGACGCTTTACCCTTGTCATGATCAAGCAAAGGAGTTTTGAAAATAGTATGATCAGTGTTAGAGGTCGGATGGGGTGGATCTACCTCAATTACTCCTTTCTCTAATAAATCTTGAATCATGTGTTTCAATTGAAAACATGATGCAGTTTTGTGTCCTTTAGACCGATGATATTCATAGTAAGCATTATCATTCCACCAATGCAGTTTTACCGCTGGTTCTGCCTTGATATCTAGTAGCTTAATAAATTTTTCTTGTATCAATTGTCTCATTACTAATTCAATAGGCTCTCCTAATGGTGTAAATTGTCGAGGAGGTCCATCCCGCGATCGGAAGGGTTTGCGCTGCTAGTTTTGTTGTTGGCCTTGTTGTTGGTTATATTGTTGAGTATGTTGTTGTTGAGCATGCTGTTGTTGAGTAACATTGCTCATTGGTGCTTTATTTTGCTCCATAGTTGACATATTAGGAACACTCAATTTCTTGATCATGAATGGGGGTTGATTTGCATTCACCGCTCTTGCATCAACAACTCCATCATTAGTGACATTCTTGTTCTTATACCAAAATCTGTTTCTATCCCTCGAATAATTGGTGTTGTCATTGTCTTTATTGAGCTTGATAATTCCTTTAGCTACCAGAGCCGTTTCAATGCTCATTCCCTTCTTAATGAGTTTCTCTATAGTACTGGGACTTTTCAATTTTAGCTCATACATCATTTTTGGGACCAAATTCTAGATAAACAGATTCACTTGTTGTTCTTCGGGTATATCAAGAGAAGAACAACTATACAAGCTTCGCCATCGTTGCAAGAAAGTCACTAATGATTCACCTTGCTTTTGCTTGGTGTTGCATAAATCTGACATGGTCACATCACTGTTGATGTTGAATGCAAAATGAGATAAAAACGTTTGAGCCAATTCAGACCAAGTCTTTATATTTCCTAGCAGATGTGAATACCAATCCATAGCTTGTCCTGTGAGACTTCATACAAATAAGCACATTAAATACGTCTCTTCATAGCTTATCTCAGTACATGCCATGAAAAATGCTCGAATGTGATCTTTTGGATTGCCATTCCCTTTATATTTCTCAAAATTAGGTGCCTCAAAATGCTTAGGGAATGGAGGCATGTGTACACTCTTGTCAAATGGATTAGGACATAAATCTTGATCTGTATACAACTTCTTTGTTCCTTTAGTTTCTAATGCATCAACTTTTCATTGCAACTTCTCAAGTTGTTGCACAATTGTATCAGAATTTAGAGGTCCATCATTAGTCCTAGTTGGTATCCTTTGTCGATACATTGCATTTTCGATCAGTTGTTGATACTCTGAAATGGCCGTTTTTGGTGTTTCCAGCATATAAAGTTCTTGGTACATCGCTTGTTGCTGCGGTTGTGTTATGCCTTGATATTGACCTTGTTGTTGTGCTTCTTGGAGCCTAGGTTGATATTGCAATTGAGTAGGTTGTTGATATTGCACAGGCGCCAATTGCGGTTGTAAAGTAGGATAGCTTGTTTGCCTTGGCACATGTTGGTGTTGAGGCTGACGGATCGGAATTTGTTGACTTTGTGCCAATTGTTGTCATGGTGTATATCCCATCATTTCTAAAAAACTTTGTTTAGGTGCTTTTCATTGCTTCTCCTTAGGATGGGGTATAGCACTTGCATTAACTTGCTGTGTTGTTTGTCCAATCCATTGTGATGGTTGCAAGTTTGCATTAACTTGTAATGGTGCCGAAGGTGCTACAATTTGTTGTCGAATGCAAAATTGTTGTTGTTGCACATTACTTGTTTGCACATTTGATTGTACCTTTTGTATATTACTCAATTGTTGTTGGTGCAAACCACTATCTGTAGCTCTTTGTGTCACCATTATCGAAGGATTTGTCGTAATAGTGTTCGGCAAAAATATTGAACTTAACGGGACATAAGAACTTTGTTGCATCGTGGAATTATTTTGGACATTGGTGACATTAGGCATTCCAGTTGTGAAACTTTCCTACATCTTAGATTTTGATCCCACTTTATGCATGTAAGGAACCACTTCTTGTTGAGGGACAACTATCAATATTTGGGTGTTCTTCATTTGATCTTGTGTTATAGGTGTTGTGTTGAATAGTGGATTATTTATTGTCTCAAATGGTGACTTTTGAGGAATAGTCATTGTTAATGCCTTTGAAGCACGTTTACTCATCAATGTAGGTTGAGTTGCTTATTGTGCATTTTCTTCATTTGGATGCAGGGAAAAACTTAACAAATCCCCACTTTGTTGTTCTTGCACATTGATTTGGTCACTTGAAGATGTCACATTACTCATCATGTTAAGATACTTTTGTGGAAACATCTTAAAGACCTTGTTCAAGAACTTATCCATCTTTTTTGTTATCTTTGGATCTTGATGGAACATGTCAACATCATCAGAAGCATCAGAATCAGATGAAGAATCTGGTTGGATATTTGGATTCGTTTCTTGTTGGATGCCTTGATCTGAACCAAATCCTTGCAAAAGAGTTTGTTCTTCATATAATGTTTGAGTTTGAATGTCATGTTGCAGGTGTGGTTGATTCAAATTGAAAGGCGCACTTCCTCTTGGAGTTGGTGGAACACTCCCATGTCCTGGTTTCATAAGTACAAACACTGGTTCATATAATGGAGGTGGTCCAAGTTGAACCGTTCCATATGGTGGTAGAGATGTGTTTGATGAACCTTCAATTTGTGCTGTTTGACTAGTTTGAAACTGCGAATTTGCTGTGTTGTCCATGGGTTGATATATTGGTTCGCCCATCTTTTTAGATTTTGATCTTGTCTCAACAGGCATGTCACTTGTGCAAATGCAATGTTTTTGGAATTTTCAAAGATAATGTATACTATGCAACTAAATGCAAACTTGAATAGATGAAATGCAATCTATGTTTTTGGTTGTTTTTGAAGATTTTGACAAACTTTTTGAATGCAAATCTAAGAGAGGGACCCTTAGGAAATTGGAATGATATCTAGACCTCAAAGGACAAAAGGACATAAGTGACAAAAGGACAAAATGACAAAGTCTCCCCTATATGCTTGGATACTAAGCTAGGTTTGACCAAATGATATTGATGACAAAAGGACAAAAGATTTGATAAGGTCTAGACTTCTTAACAATGACTTAGGGTTTATCAAAGATTTGGATTACTCAAGTATGGAAAAACCTAGTTTTGACACTATATGCAAAGGGACAATTACTATGCAAATGACCCTAATATGATATGATAATGACCTAAGCTTAATGAAGAGACCTAGGGTAAGCAATGTATGACAATGATATGACTTTAATGCAAGAGGACATATGAAAATGGATGACCCTTATTGATATGCAAAGGAGTATGACCTAGGTGAAACCTAACCTTGGTACTTGACTATGAACTTTGCAAAATGCAACCTAGGATGAACCTAAATGTAAGTGACATGCTTCTTGAGACAAGATTTTGAACAATATTTGCTAACCATGTTTGAAGATGAGTTTTGAATCTTGATAAACTTTTGTTGGATGAATGTCTCTTGTGTTTAATCCAAGAATCTATGTATTCTCCTTGAATCCCATAATGAGTCTACCTCTCAAGTACCTAATGTCCTTGCCTACCATAAGAAATGTGTGAATGAGCATGATTGTCTTGAGTCTATGTTAAAATATCTTGTCTTCTTTACTTGTCAAAAGTTGAGTTGTGTCCCATTTCAAAAAGCAAAACAAATTGATTCAAAACATAAGATTAAACACAAAAGACATTCATCCAACAAAAAGTTCAACAAGGTTTAAAACTCATCTTCATACATGGTTAGCAAACATTGTTCAAAATATTGTCTTAACATTCATGTCACTTACATTTAGGTTCATCCTAGGTTGCATTTTGCAAAGTTCACTGTCAAGTACCAAGGTTAGGTTTCACCTAAGTCATACTCCTTTGCATATCAATAAGGGTCATCCATTTGCATATGTCCTCTTGCATTAAAGTCATACCATTGTCATACTTTGTATACCCTAGGTCTCTTCATTAAGTTTAGGACATTATCATATCATATTAGGGTAATTTGCATAGTAATTGTCCCTTAGCATATAGTGTCAAAACTAGGTTTTTTCATACTTGAGTAATCCAAATCTTTGATAAACCCTAAGTCATTGTTAGGAAGTCTAGACCTTATCAAACCTTCTGTCCTTTTGTCATCCATGTCATTTCGTCAAACCTAGCTTAGTATCCAAGCATATAGGGGAGACATTGTCATTTTGTCCTTTTGTCACTTGGTCCTTTTGTCCTTTGAGGTCTAGACATCATTTCAATTTCCTAAGGGTCTCTTTTAGATTTGCATTCATAAGTTTGTTAAAAATTTTCAAAAACAACCAAAAACATAGATTGCATTTTCATCTATTCAAGTTTGCATTTAGTTGCATAGCATACATTATCTTTGAAAATTCCAAAAACATTGCATTTGCATAAGTGACATGCCGGTTGAGACAAGATAAAAATCTAAAAAGATGGGCAAACCAATGTATCAACCCATGGACAACATAGCAAATTCGCAGTTTCAAACTAGTCAAACAGCACAAATTGAAGGTTCATCAAACACATCTCTACCACCATATGGAATGGTTCAACTTGGACCACCTCCATTATATGAACCAGTGTTTGTACCTATGAAACTAGGACATGGGAGTGTTCCACCAACTCCAAGAGGAAGTGTGCCTTTCAATTTGAATCAACCACACCTGCAACATGATATTCAAAATCAAACTTTATATGAAGAATAAACTCTTTCGCAAGGATTTGGTTCAGATCAAGGCATCCAACAAGAAATGAATCCAAATGTCCAACCAGATTCTTCCTCCGATTCTGATGCTTCTGATGATGTTGACATGTTCCTTCAAGATCCAAAGATAACAAAAAAGATGGATAAGTTCTTGAACAAGGTCTTTAAGATGTTTCCACAAAAGTATCTTAACATGATGAGTAATGTGACATCTTCAAGTGACCAAATCAATGTGCAAGAACAACAAAGTGGGGAGTTGTTAAGTTTTTCCCTACATCCAAATGAAGAAAATGCACAACAAGCAACTCAACCTACATTGATGAGTAAACGTGCTTAAAAGGCATTGACAGTGACTATTCCTCAAAAGTCACCATTTGAGACAATAAATAATCCACTATTCAACACAACACCTGTAACACAAGATCAAATGAAGAACACCCAAATATTGACAGTTGTCCCTCAACAAGAAGTGGTTCCTTACATGCATAAAGTGGGATCAAAATCTAAGATGCAGGAAAGTTTCACAACTGGAATGCCTAATGTCACCAATGTCCAAAATAATTCCACGATGCAACAAAGTTCTTATGTCTCGTTAAGTTCAATATCTTTACCGAACACTATTGCAACCAATCCTTCGATAATGGCGACACAAAGAGCTACAAATAGTGGTTTGCACCAATAACAATTGTTGCAACAATTGAGTAATATACAAAAGGTACAATCGAATGTGTAACAACAACAATTTCGCATTCGACAACAAATTGCAGTGCCTTCGGCACCATTACAAGTTAATGCAAACTTGCAACCATCACAATGGATTGGACAAACAACACAACAAGTTAATGCAAGTGCTATACCCCATCCTAAGGAGAAGCAACGAAAAGCACCTAAACAAAGTTTTTTACAAATGATGGGATATACACCACAACAACAATTGGCACAAAGTCAACAAATTCCGATCCGTCAGCCTCAACACCAACATGTGCCACAATATGTGCCAACGCAAACAAGCTATCCTACTTCACAACCGCAATTGGCGCCTGTGCAATATCAACAACCTACTCAATTGCAATATCAACCTAGGCTCCAAGAAGCACAACAACAAGGTCAATATCAAGGCATAGCACAACCGCAACAACAAGCGATGTACCAAGAACTTTATATGCCGGAAACACCAAAAACGGCCATTTCAGAGTATCAACAACCGATCAGAAATGCGATGTATCGATAAAGGATACCAATTGGGACTAATGATGGACCTCTAAATTCTGATACAATTGCGCAACAACTTGAGAAGTTGCAACGAAAAGTTGACGCATTAGAAACTAAAGGAACAAAGAAGTTGTATACAGATCAAGATTTATGTCCTAATCCATTTGACAAGAGTGTACACATGCCTCCATTCCCTAAGCATTTTGAGGCACCTAAATTTGAGAAATATAAAGGGAATGGCAATCCAAAAGATCACATTCAAGCTTTTTTCACGGCATGTACTGAGGTAAGCTATGAAGAGACGTATTTAATGCGCTTATTTGCATGAAGTCTCGTGAGACAAGCTATGGATTGGTATTCACATCTGCCAGGAAATATAAAGACTTGGTCTGAATTGGCTCAAAATTTTTTATCTCATTTTGCGTTCAACATCGACAGTGATGTGACCATGTCAGATTTATGCAACACCAAGAAAAAGCAAGGTGAATCATTAGTGACTTTCTTGCAACGATGGTGAAGCTTGTATAGTCGTTCTTCTCTTGATATACCCAAAGAACAACAAGTGAATCTGTTTATCCAGAATTTGGTCCCAGAAATGATGTATGAGCTAAAATTGAAAAGTTCCAGTACTATAGAGAAACTCATTAAGAAGGGAATGAGCATTGAAACAGCTCTGGTAGCTAAAGGAATTATCAAGCTCAATAAAGACAATGAAAACACCAATTATTTGGCGGATAGAAATAGATTTTGGTATAAGAACAAGAATGTCACTAATGGAGTTGTTGATGCAAGAGCGGTGAATGCAAATCAACCCCCATTCACGATCAAGAAATTGAGTGTTCCTAATATGTCAACTATGGAACAAAATCAAGCACCAATGAGCAATGTTACTCAACAGCCGCAATACCAATAGCATGCTCAACAACAGCATACTCAACAATATAACCAACAACAAGGCCAACAACAAAACTAGCAGCGCAAACCCTTCCAATCGCGGGATGGGCCTCCTCGACAATTTACGCCATTGGGAGAGCCTATTGAATCAGTAATGAGACAATTGATACAAGAAAAATTTATTAAGCTACCAGATATCAAGGTAGAACCAGTGGTAAAACTGCATTGGTGGAATGATAATGCGTACTGTGAATATCATCGGTCCAAAGGACACAAAACTGCATCATGTTTTCAATTGAAACACATGATTCAAGATTTATTAGAGAAAGGAGTAATTGAGGTAGATCCACCCCATCCGACCTCTAACACTGATCATACTATTTTCAAAACTCCTTTGCTTGATCATGACAAGGGTAAAACGTCTTCTTCCAACTCTGCCCAAATAGAAAATTATGCAAGTTCTGGTTATAATAATGTCATTAATTGTTTTCGTGCATCCACTGAGTATGCTTCTACCCTGAGAATAAAGGGACAAGATCCTTCTTGCACAGTTACCACTCGTCGATCCAAAATAGTCCTGAAAGGAGCTCCTACAGCTCCTCCCAAGCCAACTCCTGCCAGTTAGTATAATCTTTTGGATCATCTAGGAAAGACACCTGCCCAAATATCAATTCTTGAGCTATTAAAAATGTTCCCCATACATCATAAAGTCCTGGATAAAGCTTTAATTGAGTCCATTGTCCTGACAGATATTGATGTTGACCAGTTTCAAGTCCGGATTGGACATTTAGCTATTTCCCAAAATGTCGCATTTTCTGACAATGATATCTCACCTGATAAGCTCCCTCACAATGATCCTTTACACCTTGAAGTCTTTGTTCATAACTGCAAAATCCGACGAGTATTGATAGATGGCGGAGCAGGTCTTAATATTTGTACCTTGAGGGTGGTCATTGGCCTTGGATATACAGAAAATGAAATTGATGCTTCAAAAAGAATAACAATTAAAGCCTATGATGATGCTGAGTGCCCATCCAAAGGGATAATTACATTGCCTATCAGAGTTGGTCCAGTGACAGAAAATGCTTTCCTGCAAGTCCTCGACCTTTATCTCCCTTATAATATGATCCTTGGCTGTCCATGGATCCATGCAATGAAAGCAGTTCCATCCACCTATCATCAATGTTTAAAATATCCTTACAATGGAACTGAGATAACAATTCCGGGAGATCCTAATCCATTCCAATTTTGTGCTCCGCTAAAGGATACCCCTCAACAGCAAGTCCCAGTCAATAGAGAGGCCAAATCACATAGCTATGTGGATCCTAATCAATTGTTAGATGTTTTCAAAGGAAAATTGAAGATACAAGACCAAGGATGTGGAGAATATTCAATGGATCAGACATTCCTCATCGGGAATTTGCCAATATCTCCAAAACCATATGGCAAACCACATTTATTGCAAATGGAACCTAAGGTCTTTATTCAATATCAGCCTCCCACTACATTTACAAGATGGGGAGAACTTGACAAGGAAACTGTAGATGATGATGTCATAGATTAGCTTTATAAAGATCCAACTGAGACCCCACTTGTCAGATTGCTAGTGGAACAATATGGAAAAGGATTTACTATGCTACAAAAGAAAGGATATGATGGTTGCAGTGGCTTAGGCCTGAACAACAATGGAAGGCTAGAACCTGTCATACCCAAGAGGTGGCCTCCAACTTTAGGGTTAGGTTTTGTACCATTGCGAATTGGATCCACATCTACCAAAGTGCCCACGTGTGGAAAAGGGCATGATTCTGACAATGAAATAACACCTGAGGATACCTGACCCGAGACTAATTCCAATGAATGGGAGTGGAGTTCTTTTTCTTCTAGCTCCTATGCCCTCGATAATATTTTCATTGACCCTGATAATTTGCCTATGGAAGACAAACATGAAATAACTCCTCTTCCTAAAACTTGTCCTCATGCTTGGATAGAGACATTTTGGGATCCAAGCTCCGAATCCGATACAAGTAGTTCAGATAGTGACACTACAGATGTTCATATCTTTACCATATCAGCCCTCTCTCTCCTTACAACTGATGATGACATGCCCTTCATCTACCCCGAGCTTATCCAACATGACCAACAAGAACCGCTCACATTGGACTGTTTTCAAAATGACAAAGCAATTGCAGAATTCCTTGGACTACGGGAAGGCATACCACAAGGTGATCATAAGGACGGATTTGCTATTGACCTGGATTCCATGGCATATTTTGGAGAGTCTACTCCCTCTTCCAGTCATCAAAATGAAAATAGAAAATAAATAGTAAAAAAACAAAAAATAGATCTTTGGGTGAAAACCGTAAGGCACTCTCTGATCATACAAAAGTCAAAATAAAAGACGTACCTGCAGGTGAAAACCTCTCTGAGGCACCCAAAGGTGGAAGAGTGGACATACCCCTATCAAGTCAGGACAAATCAACATTGCTAGTGGAAATGACCGAGGAAATCAATTCGGGTACACCTAACAACCCAATTGGTTCTTCATCATTTACCACTAAAACCTGATGCTAAGCCTGTCAAATAGAAACTTAGAAAGATGCATCCTCAGGTGGCTCTTTTGGTCAAAGTGGAACTAAAAAAATTGCTAGATGTGGGCTTCATCAGACCAATTGATTATGCAGACTGGATTTCAAATTTAGTACCAGTTAGCAAAGTAACTGGGGGCATCATAATCTGCACAGATTTTAGGGATCTCAATAAAGCATGCCCTAAAGATGATTTTCGATTGCCAAACATAGACATCATAGTGGACATGATGGCTGGATATGAGATGCTTTCATTGATGGATGGTTTCTCTGGCTATAACCAAATTCGCATTGCTCCTGAAGATCAGCATAAGACAGCATTCACCTATGCTTGGGGTACCTACTATTGGAACGTGATGCCCTTCGGTCTTAAAAATGCAGGTGCAACATATCAAAGAGCAATGACGACAATTTTTCATGATTTCATGCACACTTTGATGGAGGACTATGTTGATGACTTGTTATGCAAATCTATCACCAGAGATAGTCATCTGGCCATCCTGGGCCCGATCTTTGACTGAATGGAGACCTACAAACTCAGGCTCAATCCAAAGAAGTGTGTCTTTGGTGTCACAGCTGGCAAGTTACTAGGATACATTGTTTCTCACTGAGGCATTGAGGTCGACCCTGCCAAAGTCAAAGCAATAATGGATATGCCTCCACCTTCAAATCTCTAGCAATTAAGAAGTCTACAAGGAAAGCTCCAGTCAATCTGCCGCTTCATAGCTCAGTTGGTCGACAAATGTCATCCATTCCAACATCTATTGCATAAAGGTGTCACTTTCAAATGGACTGAGCAATGTCAATCAGCCTTTCAAGGTCTTAAAGAATATTTGTTGTCGCCACCTATTCTAATGCCTCCGATAGATGGAAAGCCATTTTATTGTATATTTCTGCAACTAAAACGACATTAGGAGTTCTCTTGGCCCAACAAGATGAGAACGGCAAAGAGCGAGCCATTTACTATATCGGCCGGACACTGGTAGGCTATGAGCTAAATTATTCAACTATTGAAAGGGCATGCTTAGCAGTGGTATTTGTAACACAGAAACTCTGACATTATATGCTAAGCCACCCAACATTGTTGGTTGCAAAAATTAATCCCTTAAAATATTTGCTTAGCCGAGCAGCTTTGACAGGTCACCTAGCAAAATGGGTCATGATTCTCAGTGAATTTGACATTGAGTATATGGAGCGAAAGGCCATAAAAGGACAAGTCATAGCAGATCAACTTGCAGAGGCTCCTATTTCTGATTATCATCCCATGTTGACTGAGTTTCTAGATGAATCATTCTTTGCTCTCACATCCTCTAATGAATGGAAGTTATACTTTGATGGGTCCCATACTAAGTTTGGATCTGAAGCTGGCATCTTGTTTGTCACCCCTCAAGGTGATGCTATTCCAAAGTCCTACAGGATAACTTTCCACTATACCAATAACATTGCAGAGTATGAAGCACTAGTTACAGGACTCCGAGTAGCAGTCCACTAGAACATCACGCATTTGCAAGTCTATGGAGATTCTCAATTAGTCATCCGACAAGTAAATGATGACTATGAAACAAAAGATGAAAAGCTTATTCCCTATAAGCATATGGTAGATTTCTTCAAGACCAAGTTCACAGCTATCCATTTCAGTCAAGTTCCAAGAATACAAAATAAGTCGGCAGATGCAATGGCTACGATTGCCTCCATGTTAAATATGCCAAACAATATGGACAAATGTGAATTTTTAGTTGAACAATTGCTGGTTCCATCTTTTGACATTCCGATGGCGGATGTGATGTGCATTCTTGTTGGTCCCAACTCCCCATGGTACAATGACGTATATCAATATTTGAAATTCCAAACCTTACCACCCAACCTTTCCGCTAACCAACGCCGAGCCTTTATTCAACAGACAACCAAATATGTCATCATCGCCGACACCCTTTACTGTCGTTCCTTTGACCATACCCTCCTTAGGTGTTTGGATTTTGATGAAGCACAAATGACTTTACACGAGGTTCATGATGGTATATGTGGGGGTCATTTCAATGGTCTAAGCTTAGCTAAAAAGTTGATTCGTGCTGGGTACTATTGGCCCACTCTGGAAAAAGATGTTCATGATTTTGTTAAGAAGTGCTACAAATGCCAGATTCATGGAAACTACATTCATGCACCAGCCCAAGAGCTTCATTCTGTCATATCTCCATGGCTTTTTTCTCAATGGGGATTGGATCTTATTGGCAAGATTCACCCGACATCTGCAAATGGACACAAGTTCATCATTATAGCCACAGAGTATTTTACAAAATGGATCAAGGCTATCCCCATGACGTATATCATGGGTGTCCAAATTTCAAAATTCTTGCTGAATTATATCATATGCCAGTATGGGGTTCCCCTTGCCATACTATCCACAAGGGAATGGTCAAGCCAAAGCATCAAATAAAACCATTATCAAGATCTTGAAGAAGGTTGTCAATGACACTGGTCAAGATTGGCATGCACAGTTGAATCCAGCACTATGGGCCTATCGTACTTCTATTCGCACACCTACTAGCACCACACCTTATTCCTTGGTGTATGGTGTGGAACCTATTTTACCTTTGGAGGTGGAGATTCCTTCCTTGCATGTTTCCTTGCAACATCTGATTGATGACGAGACACACAGAGTCTCTCAGCTGCATCAGCTTGAGATGTTAGATGAGAAACGTCAGACAGCTCTGACACATTTGCAAGCATATCAAAACCGTCTCCGTCGCTCTTATAATAAGAAGGTCAAAGGGTGACACTTCGAAGTGGGAGACCTAGTTTTAAAGGCAAACCCTAAGAATGCACAGTCTACTGACATCATCAAAGGTAAATTTGAACCTAATTGGGTTGGTCCTTTCATAGTAACTACAACATATGGCTCGAGGGCATATCAACTTGCTACCCCAGAAGGTGAACCTTTGTCCGATCCTATAAACAGCATGCATCTTCGCAAGTACTGGGCATAATTTTCTATCAGTACTTCTTCAAATATGATCCTGAAAAAATACAAAAAAAATCAAAAATACAAAAAATACAAAAAAATGAAAAAAGAGAAAAAATACAAAAAAAATAAAAAATAAAAAATACAAAAAAATGAAAAAAGAGAAAAAATACAAAAAAATAAAAAAAACAAAAAAACAAAAAAATGAACAAAGAGGAAAAAGGAAAAAGAACAAAAAGAGCAAAGAAAAATGGTTCGCCCTCTAGTGAAAACCTGGCAAACAGGCGCTTGGGGCAAGTACCTTGGTGAAAACCTAGCAAACAGGCGCCATGTGTAAAATGAGATCGTTGCTCTGTCATCTATCATGACCTCTAAGCTATGCTTTTTCTCTGCCGGTTTCTCATGTCTATCTTTGTCTTGACCCAATGTCCTATTCCAGGCCTATTATTGGTCAACATCATTGTTTTGCATATTCCAGTTGCTTGTACATATGTTTTGGTCCCGGTCTATGCATGTCCTTCAGATGCGCATTGGGTGTGTTTCCCTTGTCATGATCGATCACTGGAACTTAAACATTTAAAAATGTCCTGAAAAAATCTTCAAAAAAATCGAATAATGTCCTGAAAAAAATATCTAAAAATTGAAAAATGAAAATCCCTAAAAATCATAAAAGTCCTAAAAAAAATGAACACAAAAAACATTTAAAAACATTAAAATCCAAAAAAACATTTAAAAACATTAAAATCCAAAAAAACGCATTTTGTCAATAAAGGATCTCTTTTTGTGAATAAGACAGATCCCTGAGCATCCATACACCAACTCACAATTCAACGTTGTGCTTTAATGAAATCATGCATAAATAGATGAACTTTTTACTCAAACCAGACATTCAAACTGATCCGAGTTGTCATATCAATCAACCTCAAAATCATTTGTCCTTGTCACTAATATCATGGGTCTTATACAGGGTGTGGTATACTCGAAACTAGACTGTGTCCTGTCTTAGACGGGGTACCACATTCCCTGAAACCAGACAGCATGATCATCCTATCAGCACTTTCAACTTTCGACAACGAAGATCCAGATGTTTGTTTGATTTGTTGGAATTTGTGCATCTTATATTTTTATTGATTTATCTTTGGCTTCGGTCATGTTCCTATGTTGCTCGATGATGTCACTGAGTGATTTAGAGTGACCGGGATGGATCATGGTCCCTTTTCTTTTTTGTGATTGTTGTTTGTCTGTGATGTGTCTGTCTTTTGCAAAAAGGGGTTGCATTTCAGCTCTGGCCTTCAATGCCATGATGCTACGCATCCATTTTGCTACATTAAAATAAAGGTTCTCACCTACAAAGTGCATTACTGAAAGCAATTTTTTCTTCATTTCTAACTGTCTTCTATCTCATTTCTTCTTACTAACATTTCTTTCGTTAGTTCGGATAGTCAGTTTGGTCTAGTGCTTCGATTTCCCTGCACATACATACTGCATCCTGCATTCATTTGTTAGTACATTTGCATTACATCGAGCATCATATCAGGCATCTTATCCATTTCATATTATCAATGCATCAAAAACACATAAAACAAAATATACATCCATACATATTCCATAATGATACATAAATAGTGCATAAGTCATCCATACATGGAAAAATAACATAAGTCATAACATGTTGCATCCCATCATATCGATGCATATCATATCATATGTCACAATAATATCAAAGTACAAAATCGGACTGCCTGTCCTAAGTATGGTCCGCAGGCTGACTACAAAATGTCAAACTACATAATGTCTACTATCTATCTAAGGAGCACATGCCTCTATCACTGGGTGCTCCCTCGGTCCTCCTCATCCTTGCAAGGTCTTGCGGATGATGTCCCTCCTAGTCCTGGCTGTGGTGGTCTCATAGGTCCACTCACCCCCATGCTGCTCAATGACCTTCGAGAGTGTGCCCTGCTCTCTGTCATTGATCATGCCTAATATGAAGGTGCTCTATGCTCTAGTGGAACTGCACTCTCATATAGTGTCCTCCAATGGCGTATCTCCTCTCCAGTCTCTACCAGCATCTGTGCCATCTCGCGTGCACTGGCATCTCGAATTGACCCAATATACTCAGTGACTCTCTATTCCTCTCGCTATGCCTGAGCAACTGTTGTATCTCGAGCCGCTGTGAGCCTGGCTATCTCTGCTCTGAACTGATACTGCTGTCTCTCTAAAGTCACAATGTGATCCTATTGACTCGCTATGGTAGCCCTGCACATCTCCATCTCCTCTGTCCTAGCTATCTCTAGCTCTATGGGTATATCTTGCAATGCCTCATGCTTGCCTAAATCTGGCTCATCCTCATCTTTGTCCTCATCATCTCCACCATCCTCATCATCACCCTCATCCTCCTCATCCTCATCATCTCCCTCCTCCTCTCCTGTGAGTGGGAATTCCTCCTGTCGCCTTGGTACTAGAATATCCGGATCTGTCAATGGCACTGGCCGTAGTCATGCAAACCATCTCTCATATTCCTCTGTCATCCCGGCATCTGCCACATCTGATCTTCAATCCCACTATCTCTACTATAGCTGTGAGAAGTCAGCATATGCTATGTGTGGCTGAATCATACTCCCCCACTGACTTGTCTCTCTGTGAGATCGGGCAAAGTGTGTAGTCCTCCTAGGTACATCCTGCCTCTCTCCAAACTGTCGTCTGACCCTCTCTGGCAGGTACAACTCAATCACTCTCTGGCGATTCACTGGTCGCCCAATCAGGTACCTCTCCTGTCTACAATATGGTAGCTCATCACTGTCATCTGACCATCCTAGACAATCACGATATGGCCTCCATGTGAACTCTCTCAGTCAATCTAGCTCATGTCGCCAGTATAGTATGTATCCAAAAGGACCTTGTCTCAGTGCTCCCCCATAGCAGTACACATATGGTCAATGTGGTACTACCTATCTATCTGTAATCAGTCGACATATGGCTATGGGCTCAAATGCCCATACCTGTAGTAGTGTAACTCCACAGCTCAATGTCTGAACTCCCTGATATGCTATTTGATGTAACTGAAAATAGGGCATAGCCAGTACACATGGTCCCCATGCGTACGCTATCCCCTCTGTCACCATCTGCTCTAGCACTCTTCCCCATTCGATAGGGAATCCATGTCCTTGTCTATCTCCTACTAGTAGACATGCTATCACCACTGCTATCACCACATATCATCGATCATACTCTGATGCCATGGTCTCCCAGCCAATCTCCCTCTCCACAATATCCATATCATCTGCGTCACACTCAAACAATCTGCACAATGCATCTCTCCCTATCACTGGGTCATACTCTATCATCTCTCCATGAATCAGAATGCGGAGGATACGCCATACATCCTCCAGTGTCACCGTCGCCTCTCCAGTCGCCAGATGGAATGAGGAAGTCTCTGAATGCCATCGCTCTGCCAATGTGGTAAGCAGTCCTGTGTTTGCCCTAATCTCGGGCATGAATGTGACATAGTATATCCCAAGTCCTACTAAGGTATCTCTCTCTGTGCTCCTAAGTCTATGTCGTAGCAGGAAGCAATCTGGTCGGTTCTCCCGTGTGATCAACGGATACTGTCGACTCTGCATCACAAATTGGAGCAAATTTTGTTAGTTTTAGGGTTTGCTCCTATGGGTTGCATTTCCTCATTTTCATGTCTAATCAGGGTGTTTTTTTCCTCTAATCTGACCTATCCTACCCTTATCCCCCTTTTCCGGATCATTTGCATGCAGTTTCGAACTAAAATTGAGTAAAAAATGCAAAATTGCACTTGTGTCTTAACTCCTACGCCTGTGTCACATAAATTGCGCTTGTGTACCCTTACACAAGCACAGAAGACCTAACACAAGTGCAAGATGCACCCTACACAGGCACAAAAGTCAATTTTTGGCAGTTTTTGTGGGCCCCGCAATGTCCCGCATGCAATTAAAATTCATGAAATTGAAAACATGGGTATTTGAGATCCATACCATTGCTCCTGCGTCATCCAGTCATCTAAATGTATGTACATGTTCCCCGAGGTGATCCGCCATTGGAATGTTTGCCATCTATCTACAAATGTCCTTGTCCAGAGCAACAAATCCTCCTCTTTGTCTAGTGCAAATGAGCAATTTTCCCTCTCTTGGTCTCATTTATAGATCTTTGTTAGTGTATAGATGGACATGCACCCCCTCCATCTTATGTTGGTCATGGTCTTTTTCATCTTCAATTGCTTGTCCTTCATGCATCCGATCTCCGATTGTCAGTCTGTTCGATCCTATCATTTTTATCGATCAATTGGCCTCTTTTCTGCATGTTGCCAGCCAATTCCTCGAGGGGGCATGCATATGTCATTGTCATTGTCTGGGGCATTTTCATTACTGTTCTTTGAAATAACTCTTAAAATCGCATTGTCTCAAAGAGGGGCAAAATGTAGACACCTAAAAATGGTCAACGCTTGCGGAGTCATACTTTAACATTTGCGCATTGCCTCATTTCAGGTTTTTGCGTCGCATTAACATTTCTCCTTTTTCACACACTTGGTTTTCATCATTTGTGAGCATCAAGTCATTCTTCTACATTCTTCAATTATCTCGCTCTCGAATTTGGTCTTGTTGACAATACTATCCAATCATGATTTTGATCAATTTTATCCTGTCGCATCAATGTGCGTACTCATTTGTCATCATTTTGGACATCGTCAATCCTAATTAGGGTTTCATCCTCCTGTCAATCTTGCGATCGATTTGTCATCGATCATTGTCCTCTTATCAATCTTGTCATCTAGCGATCGATTTATCATCAATCCTTATCATTTTCAATCTTGTCGTTTAACGATCGATTTGTCATCGGTCGTTGTCATGTTCGATCTTGCGATCGATTTGTCATTGATCATGGTCATTGTCAATATTGTCGTTTTGCAATCTATTTTGTCATCGATTCTTGTTGTCTTGTTCGATCTTGTCATTTTGCGATCGATTTGTCATCGATCGTTGTTTGTCTCAATTATGTCAATTTGGATCAATTAGTCATTGTTCCTCGTCAATTGGCGCATTTTATCAATCAAATCATTTATCACATTGGTCATTTATCGATTCAAAATCATGATCGATATCAATTATCTTCAATCAAGACCTAATTGTCATTCTCGCATTGCTAATTCATCTTTTAGGGTTTTATGATTTAATCATTTAACCTTGCTTGTCATTTCTTCCTCTAGGATTAATAAATTATTTATTTATCCTAAGTCTTCTCATTGCAATTAAATGTTCATTTAATTGGCTAATTATTCCTCTTTGTGAATTAATTAATAAATGACAAATTATTAATTAATTTACCTAATTCCTAATTTCTAATTTTCATCAATTTATTAATTCCTAAATTCCTCATTTTCTAATTTCTTAATTTTTTTAATTCCTAATTTCAATTTCCTCCTATTTCTCTCCTAAATTCATGGAAATGACATAGAAATTAGTCATAATTTGTCATAAATTGTCATAAATCCTTGCATAGAAATTTGTCATAAATTGTCATAAATCTTTGCATAGAAATTTGTCATAAATTGTCATAAATCCTTGCATAGCAATTTGTCATAGACATGTCATAATTTTGCTATTCTTGATTTGAATTTCCATTCGAATCACTATCATGCTAATTTGATCTTTTTCTCCAATTTCTCTATAAATTGGATGAATTTCTTCAATCAAATCCTTGATCCTTGATTCTTAAATCCCTAATCAGACTATTGAATTTCTAATCACTTTGTCAAATCACGCTTCTAGTATTCTTGTGTCAATGTCAATCTTGCTTTCTCAATTAGGCTTATGCACTTGAAGGTGAGATCTACAACAAAACTATTTGGAGAAGAAAGAAGAACAATGGAGCCGCATGAAGGGAACATCTGGTTTGCATAATCTTTTTACATGTTTTATCTTTATGTCTCTATTGAATGTGTTTAGGATAGATCATTGCAATGAATGCTTTTGTGATTGAGCTAAATGATTTATGTTTATATTTGTTTGTGATGATTTTCTATTTCCTAACGTACATTAATTATGCAATTCAACTTTTGACAAGAAAAGAATACAATATATTGCAACTTAGACTCAAGACAATCATACTCATTTCCACATTTCTTATGGTAGGCAAAGACATTAGGTACTTGAGAGGTAGACTCATTATGGGATTCAAGGAGAATACATAGATGCTTGACCCCACGGGCTCCCCTCCATGACACTCACTTCTCAGGGCAGCCAAGCATCAGTCCCCATGGAAATCTCCCCATGGCGAACTTAGTATCTCTTCCAAGTATCCAAACTTGTCCTTCTCAAGCAACTAGAAGGGTTTTTGGCCTCTAAAATCAAGGTGTGTAGTAAGGATTTCTGTTAAGCGTTACTCCTTGATGTCACGCAAGCATGATTGAGACATTAAGCCCATCAAGATACCAAACAAATGTAGTCACGCAAGCACGATTTAGACCAAGAGGCCCTACTTAGATGTTGATATGAGAAAGAGTTCAAGGGTCATCACTTCCCAAGTAAAGGCAATTCCCATGTAACCCTTCCTTCAAAGCTTTCACTCATTAGGTATTTATTTATAGTGAGTTAGAATGCCAAGGTATTCTAGCCGTACTCACTTTGGGTCGTTCCCTTCTCACGATTATCACTTGCTTGCAAAAGCAAAGTGGTCGGGAAGGCAGGCCCTCTAAAGGAGACACACAATCAAAGACAAAAGCATGGTATCGAAGATCTGGATTTCTGATCACCCTAAAAGGATGAGAGCATACTCTCCTACTCCAATGTCACACTCAACAATCAAAGCAAAAACATGTTCATTCCAACCTATTAGAAATCACTAGGTGCCTAAAACATTAATAACAAACACCAAGTTTAGTTGTTTCTCCAAGGCAACCTGCAAAACCCAAGTTAGAAGTTTGATTTGTTGTCTTTGACTTTCGATTCTACATAAAACATGTTAGTAGTTTGATTTATTGTCTTTGCCATGCGTATGCCAAGATTCTGCACAGATAATTAGTACCAAAAACCAAAACACAGAAAATAGAATGCAAAAACTAAACAAATTTCAAGTAAAATACTGCATTTTTACCTCTGTTCTGGAATTTACACAAGTGCAGAACTCAAGACACAGGTGCACAATGTCTTCAACATAGGTGCAGAATGCTCAACACAGGCACAGGTTGCTTCACACAGGCGCAGAAGTCTTCAGAAAACCCTACACGACCTTGTTTTTGGGTTTTTGGCCTGCAAATCAACTTGAAAGCACTCAAAAACACCATAAAGAGGTTAGATGGTTAGTTTTCATGTCGGGTTCACCAATTAATGTGAGGTAGGAAATAGGAAATCATCACAAAACATATCAAAATACTAATCATTAGCTCAATCACAAAAGCATTCATTGCAATGATCTATCCTAAACACATTCAGTAGAGACATAAAGATAAAACATGTAAAAAGATTATGCAAACCAGATGTTCCCTTCATGCGGCTCCATTGTTCTTCTTTCTTCTCCAAATATTTTTGTTGTAGATCTCACCTTCAAGTGCATAAACCTAATTGAGAAAGCAAAATTGACATTGACACAAGAATACTAGAAGCGTGATTTGACAAAGTGATTAGAAATTCAATAGTCTGATTAGGGTTTAAGAATCAAGGATCAAGGATTTGATTGAAGAAATTCATCCAATTTATAGAGAAATTGGAGAAAAATATCAAATTAGCATGATAGTGATTCGAATGGAAATTCAAATCAAGAATAGCAAAATTATGACATGTCTATGACAAATTGCTATGCAAGGATTTATGACAATTTATGACAAATTTCTATGCAAAGATTTATGACAATTTATGACAAATTTCTATGCAAGGATTTATGACAATTTGTTGTTCACCAAAAGTGATAACCCAAGAACACCTGCAATTGATCTATGAAGTAGCCAATTCAATCTATGAAGAACTTCAGGGCTTGGACAACATGACAAGGATATGAATCCTTCTACTCTTCAGGCTCTGCAAAACCTAGGCGGGTATACCTTTGATGCTTAGAATTAAACCTATTACACATCTATGAGAGCATCAACATAAACAGATAGATCTCACTAAGGCTCCAAAATAAGTAGTTTATTGCAGATGGGCTAGATCTACACATAAAACTCAAGTATACTTGAGCATGAGATAGATGAAACATTTCAAAACATAACACAAACTAAAGGTATTCTGATTGGATTTTAAATTGGTTTGAGAACCCCTTTAATTGCAAGATCAGTGCCTTATCCAAGGGAAACAGAGTCATACATCAAACTATAAATGAAAGCTTTGATTGCAAATCCATCTTCATTATTAAATATTCATGCATTAATGCCTTGCATAAATGCATTACTAAGATCATTCACAAAATCATCAGATCTTGAAACTATATTCCATTTTTTATGATTTATTGTAGAATTTAAATCCTTCCTTGAAGAATCCCTGCAAACAATCATAACTATCTCCTTGAGATAACAAATTTCATCCTCCTTGAGGATCTGATTTGATAAAATGGAAATACAAATCTAGAGACAATCATGTGTGAATTTATGTATGCCTTACATACACAAGACCCTACAACTAAAAACACCTATAACAAGAATTGAACTCCATTACTGAAGGAAAAGCCCTGCCCTATACAATCTTCAAGAATGCTCAAAATTGGAAGCCATGAAAACTGGAGTCATTCTCTTAGAATTCTGGAACCCTTACAACTGAGAAGAATTCGGAATAAAAAGAGGAGAGAAGAAAATCAAATCTGCAACTGAATTGCCAAGTGTCTCCTCTCTAACTGAATTATGTTCCCGTGGAAATTGCTTCTAAAATATCTCACATTTGTCAAAATTAACTTCATAATCAGATTCCTCGCTCCGAGAGCTTTCCGGCGATATATAATACTTTATACTTTGGCCAAAAATTGGACCCTGGGCGAATTAATTCTCATCATGGATCCATCATTTAAATATTTCGAATTTCAATATAGTCTAAACTATATCATTTATTCATTTAAAATTTGATTTTTGCCTCCATTTGTGCTCTGACGCCTTGCCACGTGGCAGCCTCTGATTGGCTGATGGGGTTGACCGGACGCCACCTGGGATGACACCTCATCATCGCCACGTCATCTGCTTCGTCACTGCCACTTGGCCGCTTGCTTGTATGCCACGTCATCGCCACCTCACCGGGACCCGCGTGCTGGACTGTTGGCTGTACCCGCCACCTACGTGCCACGTGGACGGCTCACGTTCATCCTCGCTATTTCGCTGGTTTAACTCGCGTGCATCTTCCCTTTGCGAAATAGCGCGAGCCGTCGATCTCTCTCGAACTTGCTCGCTCTTTAACTCGGCCTTCGTCTGCAAAATTTTGCCTTTTGCCTCGGGAAGCGTGCCTACGTGGGATCCACTTTGTCTTCGTCCAATCAATTCTTCCTTCACCTCGAGAAGCGTGCTCGCACGTGGGCCCACCTTGGGCGCCCATGGGCACCTTGTGTCAAAAGCCTTTAAGGCTTAGACACTATAATACCATTCGTTTTTGCATATAAACACTGAAAACGTCCCTCCCCCAGCGCATGTGGGACAAAGCGATTAGGCCTGGAGCTGCGTTTTTGGAGGTTTTTTTTGAGACTTTTGCATTCATTGAGTATTCCAAATGGCCTTTTAAGAATACCATGGCTGGGAACGATGCTGGCAGGGTCGTGGAAACAAGCTTTACACCTGCCAATGTCATTTTGTTTGTATTTAAATCCTTTATGTTTTATGTGGCTTTACACATACCACATGAAAGGGGGTTGCCAAACTGCTGCTCACACTTGGCTTGGAGGTTTATACATGCTGCTCACTGCCAGCACGTGAGAAGAGGGGAAGATTGCAAAGCTACACCACATTCCACACTCCAAACACACTCCAAACATTGCATTGGTTGAAGCTTCTATTTGCTGCTAATTGCATTAAATTGAAGGTTTTGAATGCCATTAAACCTCCTTCTACAGTCACCCACCTCACAAAAACTCACACACCTGCCAAAAGCTCATGGCAAGGAGGAGAAGATTGCCAATTTACAATTTGTTGAAGTTCCCTTGGTGTTGCTCACACGTGGGAGGGAGAGTGCTGGTATGCAACTGCAATTTCATTAAGTTTAAAGTTTATTAAACCTTTCCCAGCTGCCACGGTCTGTGCATTTGTTTGAAACTTTGAATGCCCTTTACTTATGCATGTAGAGAGGAGGAAATTTGCATTTGGTTTGAAATTTTTACATTTCCTTACATGCCATGCTGCCACTTCTTTGCTTTGGCTGGGTTTTTACATGTTGTATGGGAGATTTGGCATCAAATCTGCCATGTTGCATTTGCTTGATGATTTCAATTTATTTTCCCAAATTTGCTCTCTACATAATAGGAAAGACTAAGGAAAGGAGATCCACACCACACTTGCAATCAAAGAGCACACATGAAGACCCACGTACCACACTCCAGCTACCATAATGCCATTGCATGGAGTTTTTGATCTTTCAAACATCTATTCCAAGACCATCGGCTTCCATTGCATAAGTTTTTGTTTTTTTTAAAAAGATTGGAATCTCTAATACACCACTGTAGAACATTCAACCTTGAGTAAGCCAATAGCATTAATCACTTCCTCGATTATGTCTAGAAGTTGAAATTCCATGAAATGAAAACCATTCTGGCACAAAATTAATGCGCAGGCATGAGCCAAGTCGGGCCCCAAAGTGGGTCTGACTAAAAAAATTTCGTTTTCAAGAAAATGGCCTCTGGAATGCTTCACTAACCTCAAACATACCTCTGGAATCGATCGGCACCATTTTCGGATCATAAAATTGCATTTTGCAACTTTCAGGCAATTACGCCACATTTTTCGCATTTAATCGCGAAGACGTAATTTTCAAACCTGTCAAAACACCTTTCTGGAGCTCGCCATCTGACAGGCATGTACTTTGATATACAAGGATGACATCTACCAAACGGTTTCTCAAGATGAGTCCCGAGTGAAGAGATATTAATTTCCGAAAACGGCCAACTGGCTTTGTCGACACTGCGGACCTGATGAAGTCAATGTTCTGGCAACACATGATGCCTTTCTCAAAAATATCAAACGACCTCCGTAGGTCCTCAAATTCGGAACATAGGTACCTTTAAGTACATATTAAATCTTTAAATTCTCAGTTCGATCACCCGACTGACAGGATGTAAACGGCGCGCTCACCAAAACGGCTACATTAACTGATCTAACACTGGGAGTGCGGATAACTGAATTTGATAGCAAAATGAGCTCTTTTGAAAACCGATCAAACGGATTGGTAGAGCCTTGAAATTTGAAACGTAGCTCACCATTTATACCAACATTAGCCCGGAACAAACATTCTGACATGACGCTCACCAGAACATTTTTACATTTGTGCAAACATCACAAACTACAAATGGATTTGGCTATGAAAACGGAGCAAACGGATTCGTCAAGACTTGAAATTTTGCAGGGTAACTCACTTTTATGCATACAATTGAATCCATTTTGAATTTCTCTATGACGATCAATAGGGAAAAAGATATAAACACCCAAAGTAGGCTACTTAATAAAATTTGCACTTGTGCCTAGAATGCACTTTCAGCTCACCCCTCAAAACGGGTACTTGATAAACTTCTCCAAACTGAATTTTGAAAGTTGCAACACACTAAATAGGCCAAATGAAAGGTGTGGGAGATGAATCCCGAGCCTTACCCTCTGAAAATCAACTGGCTCCATTTTACCCCCTTGCTAACTAGGCATTCAAACTGACTTATTTAGGTACTTTTCTGACATGCAGAGCAAAATTTTGAAATAGGCTTATAAAATTGGCTCAGTTTTTAAATACTCCCAACAGTGGCTCTGACTGGGGATGGTTGATTGCAAGATCAACACAAGAATCCAGATATCATTGGTTAAGCAGACCACCCGAAAATGGATCATTCTTCTCTTCTCATTTCTTCTCTTCCAAAACAGGGCTTCCTTATTCTACCCAAACAGCAGGGCACTTTATTGAAAACCACACAACTGAAGCAAAACGACTGTACAAGAGATACAAACATGCTTAAAACTGAGTACAAGCTGCTCAATCAATCTTAGCATTTACCTCTGTCAAAAATCTGATTTTCATCGCTTGATACCATGATCCAAACAAAGGCACCTTCCAGTAACAGTTGAGCATAACTCTTAAAATCCACCTCTCTTGTCTCATTACTGAAATAGCTAGTGTGCTTACCCTTTATCTGATTCTGAACTTTGTAATCACACACTACTTCAACACAAGTAAAACGATGAGGCGACTCACCATAAAGGTTTTCCCTCAAGTTGCAATACCCTTCACTATCCCGATCAATTCTACCATTTTCAAGGACATGATCATGCTGAACTTTAAAAGTAAAACATTCATTTTCAACATTGTAAAACTCATCAGCACACACCTTATTATCATTTAAATCAATAGAATGAGGGATACTACAAACCAACTGATGCAAACAAGGAACATGAATATTACAATCCGGATGTGATACTCCACTATGCTGATCACACCTCACACTATCCTTGCTTATCCAATTGAAAACCTCCGCATTCTCAACATCCCATTCATGAAAAAGAATGCATACCTCTGGCTGAAGCAAATCCTCAGCTAAATCTTCTTCATCCAGACTTATGTCTACCTGAAACACTTCCATTTGTGGTCTGAAAAAGTCATAACATAACCCATGCCTCTTGTCTTCATCATGAATTAAATTCTTACAACCCATGCTACTGATGTTCAGAACTACATTGGCATTACAAATTTGTTCCGCACCAGGGGAAGCTTCATCATTCTCATCAATGAAATCAGCACCATGGATATTTGTATCAAAAGCAAAGAACTCCAAATTCGTTTCAAGCGTTTTGTCAACATTCACATCCTCATCATGGTGCTTGAAATTCTGAAAGCATTCAAGTGTGGGTTCATTTAAATCTGAAAAAAGAACATTACCAGCACTGTCACATACATTCTTATCTTCAAAAACACTTTCGTTTTCAGATTCATAACTAAGGTACATAATTTGGTTCTCTATTACATCATCTTCACAAGATGAATAATAAGAATTCTCATAACCACTTTCAGTTGAATAACTGGCATTCATTTGCTGATCAAAAGAAAGTGAAACACTTGTGCCAAGATCGTTCTCACCCTGAAATTGATCTTCATTGTTCACTTGCATACCTTCAGGGTGCTGGGAATAAAACTCATAATCCTCATAATCAGCAACACCACCCCACTCTGAAACACATTCATCACTGGGTATACTTGCACTGAACACATTATCAACATCATTCACAATTTCATTTTCAGATTTATCAGACTTAACAAAAATCTGATTTTCATCATATTTCACAACTTCACTTACATAATCAACAACATTTGGTAATCCTTCAGTATTTGGTATTTGAACATCAAATACATCAGCAACATTTAAAGATAGATGGTCATCATTACCATAATTTTCATTATTGTTAACCTTTGGAGATGCATGATTAACTTGATAATTTGCAGTCACATAGTTAGCATAACCGGCATACAAATCAAATGGTACATATCCCTTGTATATATCAATCTTCGCATCAGCATTATCACAACATTGCACACTAATCATTCCATCATCACTGTGAGAAGAGACCGACATTAACAGTGGAGGATCTTGACTCTCATTCAAATTTGAAGCACATGCATCAATGAGACCATTCGGAACTGCGGAGCTGGATGTACCTGAACAAGGAATGATTGGTTGAGCTTCACATGGTATTTCGCCATTGAAGGCATTTTGATAAGAGACTACAACAGACACAGATCTCTTGGCTATCCCGAATTTCAAATTATTTTCAATGTCCCTAGCCGTGTTAAAGGCTTCATACAAAGTCTTAGGTTCTTTGTTCCTCAATAGGAAACCCATCTTCCTACCAAAAGCACTCATATAAATATCCAGACATACCATATCATCAAACTTATACTTTCTGGAAATTTTAGCCAATGCTTGTGAAAATCTGATGTTGAATGTTGGTACCAATTCATCTTTCCTGATTTGTATATAAGTGAATTCTTTCAACAAGTCGGAATCACTCACCTTCTCATCGAATTGATCCATGAAATCTGAAATCAATTCTTCCCATGAGGTAATAGAATTCACTGGTAAAAAAGAGAACCAATCTCTTGCATCCTCTTTCAACGACTGAATAAACAATTTCATGCATACATCTTCCTGGCAAATTTCAAACTCTTCTATCAAATCTGAAAATCTTTTAACATGTTGACATGCTGATTCTGATTTCTTCCCACTGAAAATTGGCAAATACTTTCTAATTTCTGTGGGTATGGGATTTGGATAACCCGGAATATCTCTGAAATTTAGAGCAGCATAATGGTTCATGATGAAACTTCTCCTATTAGATGGTTGTTCTGGTTTACTAGGCATGGCATTATGTGGAAATACGCAAGACTGAAAAACTTCACTATTCATTTCTCTTACTTTCACAAATGATTATAAAATCTTGGATAGAAAACTTCAAGCAAGTATCCTTATACTGAAACTGTTCATAACATTGCTTGACACAGAACTTTTCCAAATTTGCATACTATAACAGAAGAACATACACTCTGGATATTTCAGTAGAATAGATATGCAAATTAATTCGAAATCCTTTCTTTCCCTCTAGACTAGTGCTGTTCACTGAGTGGGAAAACTATTTTAGTAATTCGAATTTTCAGAAGAAATTGTTTTGCATTTGAAACCTCTGAAAATACCTGAAGATTTGCAGCTATAAAACTTGTAGATCTGAAGATTTACTTCACCTTTAGCATGGTCTTTTATCACAGAGTCGCCACCTCTTGCATAGAGGATAGTTTGAACAGCAGAACGCCACTCAACACTTATTCAATTCTTTGTTACTCCTTCGATCTCGCTGCAATCAACACTCTTCCAGGCTATTTAACACTGGTATGAACCACAGAGTCGCCACCCAAATAAGGAATTGGGAAAAAATTTCACACATGGCTGAGAGAACTTCTTACAACTTTCAACCATGCATTCACTGTTACTCCTTCATAAACTATGACATGATACACATATCACTCTGCAGGTCCAGAACAAGGAGCATTTTCTTCAACATAAAACCACTTTACACTCTGTGCATACACAATGGACAGACTGGCTGGATATGAAATTAGGCAATTTCTATTCAGCTTCCCCAGCAGAGTCGCCATTTTTGTTGTTCACCAAAAGTGATAACCCAAGAACACCTGCAATTGATCTATGAAGTAGCCAATTCAATCTATGAAGAACTTCAGGGCTTGGACAACATGACAAGGATATGAATCCTTCTACTCTTCAGGCTCTGCAAAACCTAGGCGGGTATACCTTTGATGCTTAGAATTAAACCTATTACACATCTATGAGAGCATCAACATAAACAGATAGATCTCACTAAGGCTCCAAAACAAGTAGTTTATTGCAGAGGGGCTAGATCTACACATAAAACTCAAGTATACTTGAGCATGAGATAGATGAAACATTTCAAAACATAACACAAACTAAAGGTATTCTGATTGGATTTTAAATTGGTTTGAGAACCCCTTTAATTGCAAGATCAGTGCCTTATCCAAGGGAAACAGAGTCATACATCAAACTATAAATGAAAGCTTCGATTGCAAATCCATCTTCATTATTAAATATTCATGCATAAATGCATTACTAAGATCATTCACAAAATCATCAGATCTTGAAACTATATTCCATTTTTTATGATTTATTGTAGAATTTAAATCCTTCCTTGAAGAATCCCTACAAACAATCATAACTATCTCCTTGAGATAACAAATTTCATCCTCCTTGAGGATCTGATTTGATAAAATGGAAATACAAATCTAGAGACAATCATGTGTGAATTTATGTATGCCTTACATACACAAGACCCTGCAACTAAAAACACCTATAACAAGAATTGAACTCCATTACTGAAGGAAAAGCCCTGCCCTGTACAATCTTCAAGAATGCTCAAAATTGGAAGCCATGAAAACTGGAGTCATTCTCACAGAATTCTGGAACCCTTACAACTGAGAAGAATTCGGAATAAAAAGAGGAGAGAAGAAAATCAAATCTGCAACTGAATTGCCAAGTGTCTCCTCTCTAACTGAATTATGTTCCCGTGGAAACTGCTTCTAAAATATCTCACATTTGTCAAAATTAACTTCATAATCAGATTCCTCGCTCCGAGAGCTTTCCGGCGATATATAATACTTTATACTTTGGCCAAAAATTGGACCCTGGGCGAATTAATTCTCATCATGGATCCATCATTTAAATATTTCGAATTTCAATATAGTCTAAACTATATCATTTATTCATTTAAAATTTGATTTTTGCCTCCATTTGTGCTCTGACGCCTTGCCACGTGGCGGCCTCTGATTGGCTGATGGGGTTGACCGGACGCCACCTGGGATGACACCTCATCATCGCCACGTCATCTGCTTCGTCACTGCCACTTGGCCGCTTGCTTGCATGCCACGTCATCGCCACCTCACCGGGACCCGCGTGCTGGACTGTTGGCTGTACCCGCCACCTACGTGCCACGTGGACGGCTCACATTCATCCTCGCTATTTCACTGGTTTAACTCGCGTGCATCTTCCCTTTGCGAAATAGCGCGAGCCGTCGATCTCTCTCGAACTTGCTCGCTCTTTAACTCGGCCTTCGTCTGCAAAATTTTGCTTTTTGCCTCAGGAAGCGTGCCTACGTGGGATCCACTTTGTCTTCGTCCAATCAATTCTTCCTTCACCTCGGGAAGCGTGCTCGCACGTGGGCCCGCCTTGGGCGCCCATGGGCACCTTGTGTCAAAAGCCTTTAAGGCTTAGACACTATAATACCATTCGTTTTTGCATATAAACACTGAAAACGTCCCTCCCCCAGCGCATGTGGGACAAAGCGATTAGGCCTGGAGCTGCGTTTTTGGAGGTTTTTTTTGAGACTTTTGCATTAATTGAGTATTCCAAATGGCCTTTTAAGAATACCATGGCTGGGAACGATGCTGGCAGGGTCGTGCAAACAAGCTTTACACCTGCCAATGTCATTTTGTTTGTATTTAAATCCTTTATGTTTTATGTGGCTTTACACATACCACATGAAAGGGGGTTGCCAAACTGCTGCTCACACTTGGCTTGGAGGTTTATACATGCTGCTCACTGCCAGCACGTGAGAAGAGGGGAAGATTGCAAAGCTACACCACATTCCACACTCCAAACACACTCCAAACATTGCATTGGCTGAAGCTTCTATTTGCTGCTAATTGCATTAAATTGAAGGTTTTGAATGCCATTAAACCTCCTTCTACAGTCACCCACCTCACAAAAACTCACACACCTGCCAAAAGCTCATGGCAAGGAGGAGAAGATTGCCAATTTACAATTTGTTGAAGTTCCCTTGGTGCTGCTCACACGTGGGAGGGAGAGTGCTGGTATGCAACTGCAATTTCATTAAGTTTAAAGTTTATTAAACCTTTCCCAGCTGCCACGGTCTGTGCATTTGTTTGAAACTTTGAATGCCCTTTACTTATGCATGTAGAGAGGAGGAAATTTGCATTTGGTTTGAAATTTTTACATTTCCTTACATGCCATGCTGCCACTTCTTTGCTTTGGCTGGGTTTTTACATGTTGTATGGGAGATTTGGCATCAAATCTGCCATGTTGCATTTGCTTGATGATTTCAATTTATTTTCCCAAATTTGCTCTCTACATAATAGGAAAGACTAAGGAAAGGAGATCCACACCACACTTGCAATCAAAGAGCACACATGAAGACCCACGTACCACACTCCAGCTACCATAATGCCATTGCATGGAGTTTTTGATCTTTCAAACATCTATTCCAAGACCATCGGCTTCCATTGCATAAGTTTTTGTTTTTTTTAAAAAGATTGGAATCTCTAATACACCACTGTAGAACATTCAACCTTGAGTAAGCCAATAGCATTAATCACTTCCTCGATTATGTCTAGAAGTTGAAATTCCATGAAATGAAAACCATTCTGGCACAAAATTAATGCGCAGGCATGAGCCAAGTCGGGCCCCAAAGTGGGTCTGACTAAAAAAATTTCGTTTTCAAGAAAATGGCCTCTGGAATGCTTCACTAACCTCAAACATACCTCTGGAATCGATCGGCACCATTTTCGGATCATAAAATTGCATTTTGCAACTTTCAGGCAATTACGCCACATTTTTCGCATTTAATCGCGAAGACGTAATTTTCAAACCTGTCAAAACACCTTTCTGGAGCTCGCCATCTGACAGGCATGTACTTTGATATACAAGGATGACATCTACCAAACGGTTTCTCAAGATGAGTCCCGAGCGAAGAGATATTAATTTCCGAAAACGGCCAACTGGCTTTGTCGACACTGCGGACCTGATGAAGTCAATGTTCTGGCAACACATGATGCCTTTCTCAAAAATATCAAACGACCTCCGTAGGTCCTCAAATTTGGAACATAGGTACCTTTAAGTACATATTAAATCTTTAAATTCTCAGTTCGATCACCCGACTGACAGGATGTAAACGGCGCACTCACCAAAACGGCTACATTAACTGATCTAACACTGGGAGTGCGGATAACTGAATTTGATAGCAAAATGAGCTCTTTTGAAAACCGATCAAACGGATTGGTAGAGCCTTGAAATTTGAAACGTAGCTCACCATTTATACCAACATTATCCCGGAACAAACATTCTGACATGACGCTCACCAGAACATTTTTACATTTGTGCAAACATCACAAACTACAAATGGATTTGGCTATGAAAACGGAGCAAACGGATTCGTCAAGACTTGAAATTTTGCAGGGTAACTCACTTTTATGCATACAATTGAATCCATTTTGAATTTCTCCATGACGATCAACAGGGCAAAAGATATAAACACCCAAAGTAGGCTACTTAATAAAATTTGCACTTGTGCCTAGAATGCACTTTCAGCTCACCCCTCAAAACGGGTACTTGATAAACTTCTCCAAACTGAATTTTGAAAGTTGCAACACACTAAATAGGCCAAATGAAAGGTGTGGGAGATGAATCCCGAGCCTTACCCTCTGAAAATCAACTGGCTCCATTTTACCCCCTTGCTAACTAGGCATTCAAACTGACTTATTTAGGTACTTTTCTGACATGCAGAGCAAAATTTTGAAATAGGCTTATAAACTTGGCTCAGTTTTTAAATACTCCCAACACAATTTATGACAAATTATGACAAATTTCTATGGCATTTCCATGAATTTAGGGGAGAAATAGGAGGAAATTGAAATTAGGAATTAGAAAAATTAAGAAATTAGAAAATGAGGAATTTAGGAATTAATAAATTGATGAAAATTAGAAATTAGGAATTAGGTAAATTAATTAATAATTTGTCATTTATTAATTAATTCACAAAGAGGAATAATTAGCCAATTAAATGAACATTTAATTGCAATGAGAAGACTTAGGATAAATAAATAATTTATTAATCCTAGAGGAAGAAATGACAAACCAGGTTAAATGATTAAATCATAAAACCCTAGAAGATGAATAATTGACTTGATCATGATTTGATTTTGGATTGATAAATGACCAATGTGATAAATGATTTGATTGATAAAATGTGCCAATTGATGAGGAACAATGACTAATTGATCCAAATTGACATAATTGAGACAAACAACGATCGATGACAAATCGATCGCAAAATGACAAGATCGAACAAGACAACAAGAATCGATGAAAAAATAGATTGTAAAATGACAATATTGACAATGACCATGATCAATGACAAATCGATCGCAAGATCAAACATGACAACGACCGATGACAAATCGATTGTTAAATGACAAGATTGAAAATGATAAGGATTGATGATAAATCGATTGCCAGATGACAAGATTGATAAGAGGACAACGATCGATGACAAATCGATCGCAAGATTGACAGGAGGACAAAACCCTAATTAGGATTGACGATGTCCAAAATGATGACAAATGAGTACGCACATTGATGCGACAGGATAAAATCAATTAAAATCATGATTGGAAATTGTTGTCGACAAGACCAAATTCTAAAGCAAGATAAATGAAGAATGTAGAAGAATGACTCGATGTTTGCAAATGATAAAAACCAAGTGGATGACATAGGAGAAATGTTAATGCGACACAAAAACCTAAAATGAGGCAATGCGCAAATGTTAAAGTATGACTCCGCAAGCATTGACCATTTTTAGGTGTCTACACCAACATATCATTAATGCAATATCTATGCAAAAATGCCAACAATCTCCCCCTTTGGCATTTATGGAAATACAAATATCAATGCTTCTGATTGCTACTAAGATTGGTGAATAGGAATCCTAGTTTACATTACCAAGTATTCACCTTGTTGTTTTTTGTCTTCAACCTGCCGCTAGTTCACCTAATCAGACACATAATTCTTCTCCTCAATCACATAAGTCTTCTCCCCCTTTGACAAAAATGTCAAAGTGAAAGTAAAACATGTAATTTTTCTCTCACTGTGCATCAACATCATTCTGCAACTTGATGCTCCCCCTATGGAATACATCCACTTCTTCATCAATCCATGTAAAATTCTGCAAGTGGTTCAGGGACTGATGCAATCAACATCATGCTCAACTAACTTCATCAAGAGGGACAACCCCAATTAACTTCTAAGATACTTGAAAGTGGTCTTAGGTAGAGGTTTGGTAAAGATATCTACAAGTTGCTCCTTGGTAGAAACATGCTCCAAGATAACATATTTACTTTGAATTTTTCCCTCAAGAAGTGATATTTCAATTCAATGTGCTTAGTCCTTGTGTGCAAAACATGATTTTTAGAAATGTTTATTGCACTTGTATTATCACACAAAATCTTTATTGGTTCTGAGATTTCCATCTTCAAACCTTCCAAAATGTGCCTCATCCACATATCTTGTGTGCAATTCATATAAGCTACTACATACTCAACTTTAGTAGTAGATTGTGAAGTGCAACTTTGCTTTTTACTACTCCATGAAACTATCCTTCCTCCTTGAAAGAATTCTCCATCAGTCGTACTCTTCTGGTCATCAATATTTCCTGCCCAATCAGCATCTGTGTATGCTCTCAAATCAAAATTTCCACCATATGGATACCATAACCCATAGTCAACAAGACCTTTCAGATATCTAAAAATTCTCTTGGCTGCCATCAGATGTGCCTCCTTTGGATTCTTCTAGAATCTAGCAACAATACCAACTGCATGGGCAATATCTGGTTGATTGTGAAAAACATAGTGTAATTTGCCAATCATTGACCTGTATTCTTTTTCATCTACAAACTTAGATGCATCTTCCTTGGATAATTTACAACCTGTAACCATTAAGGTTCCAACTAGTTTACAGTCACTCATACCAAAGTTCTTCAAAACCTCTTTCACATACTTTGATTGAGTAATGAAAATACCATTCTTCATCTGTTGTATCTGTAAGCCTATGAAATTTTTTATTTCCCTACTAATGACATCTTGAATTAGTTCTTCATTTAATCTGCAAAACAATTACTCATGTCATCATTACCTCCAAATATAATGTCATCTACAAATACTTCACTGACCAAGATTTCATCTCCTTCAGACTTGAGATAAATACTATTGTCGTCACTGGTTCTAGTAAAGCTTATCTTCATTAGATGAATATGAAGCCGTGCATACCATACTCTGGGTGCCTTCTTTAATCCATACAAAGCTTTATGTAATTTTCATACCATGTCTTCCTTATCTGTCAATGCATAACTATCAAGATTCTCTATATAAACCTCTTCTTCTAGTATCCCATTCAAGAATGCAAACTTAACATACATCTGGTATACCTTGAACTTCTTATGAGTTGTAAATGAAAGTAATGTCCTTACACATTCCAGTCTTGCTACTGGTGCAAAAGTTTCTCCATAGTCTTCTCCTTCTTCTTGCACATAACCTTTGCATACTAATCTTGCCTTATTGCGAACTACAACACCATCTTCATTTAATTTGTTTTTGAACACCCATTTAGTACCTATAACATTCTTGTTTACCAATCAGGGTACCAGGGTCCAAGTGTTATTTTTCTCAATTTGATCCAACTCGTCCTCCATAGCTTTCACCCAATTATCATCATCAAATGCCTCCTTAGCACTTCTAGGTTCAAAGGTGGAGATCATGCAAGAGTTCTCTCTTATTCAACTTCTAGTTAGTACACTGACATCCTTATCCCCAATTATCTGTTCAGGACTGTGATTTTGTCTCACATACCTAGGAATAACATGATCATTCTCTTCAGGTTCAGATTCTTCATTATCATCTTCCTTTGAATTCATTTGTTCTAGTTGAACAAGTACAACAGGATTTGCTTTACCAGTTTCTGATTTAACAATTTTAGGTTCCAAAAGCAAAATGCAAGGATCTTCATCCTTCTTCTCAAAACTGGTGAACATCAACACTTTCAACATTTTTCTGTGTCTAGTTGTTGAAGCATTTATACGCCTTACTCTTGGTGGAATAGCCAAGAAACATGCCTTCATCACTCTTAGCTTCAAACTTGCTTATGTAATCACATCTTTTAATAAAACATTTACTTCCAAATATCTTAAAATAGCTAACATCGGGTGATCTCCCATACTAGTACTCATATGGGGTCTTGTCCTTACCCTTTTCACCAGAACTCGGTTCATTATGTAGACAACTTTACTTACAACTTCTTTGAAAAATGTTTTTGTTACACCTCCTTGTATCAACATAGTCCTAGTAGCTTCAACCATTGACCAGTTGTTTCTCTCTGCTATACCATTCTATTGTGGTGTCCTTGGTGTAGAAAGTTGCCGATTGATACCATTATCATCACAATACTTAGTGAACTCCACAGAAGTGAATTCACCATCTTGATCTATTCTTAGACATTTTATCTTTTTGCCACTCTCTTTCTCAGCTAAGGCTCTGAATGCCTTGAATTTACCAAAAGCTTCATTCTTATCCTTCAACAATGTGACCCACATCATCCTTGAACAATCTGTTGTTCTCAAATTCTAATTCCCTCCTATCCTCCTTGTAAGAAAATTTGATAACTCTCATTGCATATGAAGAGGACACCAAGAAAATAGAATTCTAGAATAACATATAACAAGGTTTCAACAAAACCTTCTACACTTTGAACTTATCCAAAGCTCAAGTGGGTATACCTTTTTGTGAATACTTTCACACTTTTAAACTAAAATCCATAGCAAACCAATGCTAAGAACCTATGGATTTCATCACCCCAATAAAACTGAAACATTAAAGAAAAATTATACTCATCTTCAGTCTTGATCTCAAGAAAGATAGAGAGAATTCCACAACTGATATCAGTGCCTTATCCAGGCTACAGAGTCACCCAAATTAAACAAGAGTTCCAAATCTAAACATTTTCATACATTTCATTACTTCAAATTTCATAAACCTTATACATGCTTGACATATATATATGTTGTTTCCCTTTAAACTAAAACTGTTTATCAAATTCTAAGAAGTAGACAATTGATTTACTGACAAAAATATTTCATGCATGTTTAATTCCTCTCCTGAAGAGAAAAGACAGAAATATATCTATAAGATTGCCTTACAATCCATGCTCAATCGAATAACCCTAAATTATTCAAATGAAACCAACAAACTAATGAATGCACACCAGAAGACAATGAAGATTTAGGCTTGAAAAAACTTTGATCTGTATATTCATATTCATTTTGAAAATCTTACATAACTCAAGGTAATTTCTAAGAGAACTAGAAAACCCTAGATATATTTCAGCAGAGTCTCTTTACAAATTCTTATGATGATCTATCCTTAAGTCCTAGTATCCATTTATAATAATATGGATGCAACACAAGCTTTGGACTTTCCTAAGAATAGTTTGTTACAACTATAATTTTTCTTCAAAAAGAAGTTACAAGTCATTTTCAATCCTAGCGGCCTTTTAGTTTGTTATTCTGCTATAGCATCTTCTTGAACCTCTGCTTCTTGCACCATGTATTTGCTTGTCCACTCTTGGAACACGTCATCACTAGGCCAGGAGTAACTGGCAATCTTCTTCTTTAATTTATCTAACCTTTTCCATGTGTTTCTTATTTTCTTAACCTTTGATTCCAAAAAGCCATAATGTGACTTTATCTTCTCTATTTCTTCAATTGTTTTGATAAACAAAGATGTGACATCTGTATTGATGACTTCATTCACCCTCTGGGACAAATTATCTCCTAGCTCATCAAGCCACACCTATTTGTCCTTCAACTGATTTGGACTGACAAAAACCCCAAGAAACAGTTCAAACTTATGTTCAGTATATTCCTTCCTGTATAAGTTACCCTTCCTCTCTACACCAGCTCTTCCTCCTGCTAGCCTAGTCATACCTTTTACTAACTCATAAGTGGATGCAATATTTGCATCAGACCTTGCCTCATCATAAAATGCACACATAAGTTCCAAATCCACCTTCCTAGGCATCCACTTATTCAAAATTGGCTCCAGAGTAGCCTTGTCTCCATTTAGCTCAATCAATATATCCAAAATTCTTTTCATATTAATGTGTATAATAGAGGCTCCTACTGTGTCAGCAAAACTCAAAATTGTGCCCCTAACTTTTTCCTCATATTTGCTTGCAAATAGGGCCTGAACCTGTTTCAACTTTTCTAATTCATCTTGTAAGGTTTTAGCTGGTTGAAAACTAGAAGACATAGGAGAAGGGGGAAATTCAATGATGGGACTAGTGGGTGGAGGTCTTGCTAGAGAAGATGAAATCATTAGAGTAGAGGACTCACCTTTTTGATATTGCCCTTCCAATTGACTATGTAATTTAGCAAAGATGCTATCTCTGCTGGCTATCTCTCCTTTGGCCTCATTATAAGCCTTTAAAATTGTCTCTAATTTTACCTGGAGATCAACCTTCTCCTTAGCTTCCTTCTCAACCACTGCCACACTGAATTTGGATGTTTCTATAATTGTGCTGGCAACCTCTACCACCCTTGTGTCCTACACTCTCTTGATAATCATACCTCCAAGGTAGCTGGACTCTGAAGTGTCCTTCCTTCTTTTGTTGTCATCCCTCTTTAAGGACCACATGACCAAAGGAGCATTGTCCTTGCTGAATGTCACTCCTTCCATGGGCTTAGTTTCTTTCCTGACTCCTTCAAGCACTAAGGCATCTGCTATGTCCCATTCAGGAAGAATTAGCACACGAGCCTTTCATACCATTTCTCTCCCCTTTTCAGGAGTAATGGTTTTGAACTCTGGTATCATTTCTTGTTTCACTTCCTCCTCCACTACAGTTGCATCTTTGTGGGGCTGCTCACTCTTTTTCTTCTCACATCTTGCTTTAAATTGTTCAATGTTTTGTTTCCAAACAAATTGCATAAAGGATCATCTTGTAACAAAATTATTATCAGCCAGGAACTCCTTACTCACTTGTTTGATAGTAGGGTCTAACTCCTTTCCTTTGAACTCATCTACAGTTAAGTTCATCTCAACACTCGGTGGCTCTTCAAACATTTACTCTTGTGTTTCCTCATTTGTGTAGGCAATCTCCCCAAGACTCCCTAACTGCAACAACTACTTAGCCACTGCATGTTCATCTCCCACATGGATTGGGGACTGGGATGGAGAATATAAAGGTTCACCTGTTTGCACCTCTTTTCCCACCCTTTGACTTTTAGGGGAGTCTTGGATATCAATGAAATCTTCTATTTCTCTATTCCCTTTTGAAGTAGAGGGCTCACTAGTTACTGGTACTAGCACACTGTACCTTGGCTTCTTATGCATCACATAATCACCCAAAGGGATGACTTTAGCAAAGGCAAGCTTTGCTAGAACCAGTTTAACCTTTTTAGGATCATTTCTAATTATAGCTTCCCTCTTTTCCTTCAAAGTTTTCATTAAGTATTCAAAATAAAGAATTAAGAATTTAATTTTCTCCTCAAAGGGAGTAAAACTAGACAAAGGATCATAAACACTATCAGGTTGGTGGATAAAATCAAGATCCTTTTTGTATGCTATCCATTTTCTTTTCTCAATTCCTGCTCATCTAAATTGAATTCATTTTTGACCAGATCCTCTGGAAAATGGAACTGATAAGCTCCACCTTTACATATTGCTCTCTTTTTTAACATGCCATTGAAGAAATCTTTAGGGTTAGCAAACCTTGATACTGTAGTAGACAACCTATATGGTCGACAGAAATCATCAACATGTTTCCAACCACCCTTGGTGATTACAAATTGATGAGCCATGGTGATAGTTGGGAAAATGGTCCCTTTTCCCCTATTTGTTAATTCTGCCTCTTGCACACCCCCGATTTGCCTCAGGACCTCTGCAATTCCTATCTTCAATGGGACTTGATAGGGGAGCAAGTATGGGGTGCCTCTAAATCCATAAACTCTTGACATATTAGAGACAGGGCATAAATATATATCACCCCAATTGTGAACAATCTTGATACCTTCAACAAATTCTTTAGGCCTAAGGAATTCTAAAAGAGCCTTAGGGATCCTAGGGTTTTGTGAGCACAAGAGGATCCTAAGCCTAGATGCAAAAAATCTATCAAACTTCAAGTAACTGGCATCCTCTTTGTCCCAAGACAAGATTGTGCTCCACAATTGCACAAGCATCTCTTCACCATCCTTCTCCTTAACTAGGTCCATTTCCTTGGCAAAATAATTAGCACCTTTAAACAAAACCATGTGCATAAGAAGAGAGTACCACCCAAAAGGTTTGTCTACCTTATGATTTTTAATCCCTTCAGCCTTGCATGGATTGCATCAGTGAGATAAGGTGCAAAATCAAAAGTTACTACCGGAGAGGGGTTCAGAATTTGTGCTATCATTAGCATATAGTGAGTTGGCATGGTGGTTTCAGCATCTTCCCCAAAAATTTGACATAGTGACCAATACATCCCTTCAGCCCTCAGAGTAAAAATATTTAGAGAGAAGGGTTCGATGGTACTAGGGCCTACAATAGTTAATCCTCCTATTTTGACAAAAAAATCTTTCAAAGGGCCACTCCTTAGGTGATCTCTCTGCACATTGTAGACCTATGCAAGTGTATCAAAATTGATTGGCTCTAAATAATTTGATACTTCACTGAGTTTAAACACCTTCCTAAATTCATCATCATTTATCTCAATTAACAGTCCCCCATTTCCATTTCTAACACATCTGGCAATAGGGTCATAATTATTTGCAATCTGGGTTAACAAACCTACATCCATGAAAACCCCAGGGACTATGAGCTTTCCCACATCTAACTCCCATATACTATTCATTGGAGCAAGGGAATTTCTTTGGCCAAATCCCACTTTGAAGAGTCCCAGACCTGATATCCCTATCTGTGAATCCCTTAACCAGTTCCCTTTGTCATATAAATCATCTCCAATTCTTAGACGGGGGGCCTTGGGCACTAATTCTTTCATTTTAATAGTGACATTTGTAGACATGGTTAATTGTTCTAGGAAATCATCACATATAACTCTATCTTGATAATTTACCTTCCTTGTGAAATCTCTTCAAGGTGCCATCTTTAAATTATAGCTATTTCAATTTAAACTTAAATAGACGTCTGAGAATTTAAGCACCCAATGATATCAATTCGAACTGTAACTATTAAACAATGTATAGAATTTACTTGTTGCCTGAATAAATTCACTCTGTGCAATGTTTCCTTTGCAAAACTCTTTGAAATGACACTAAAATTCAGTTGATGTGAGGCTTAACATGGTAATGGAGCATTGAATTGAAACATTAATCCACATGCTTTGGCAATCAATTCGCAATTGAATTTGAAAAGAGGCTCCAACGGACCACAAAGAAATTCTCAGTGTCCTGGCTTTTCATTATTTTGTGAAGGTTAAAAACCTTGCATCTTTTCCATGTGAAACAACACCGTCCATCAGATCCTAAAGAACATCCATGTTTCTTACCTTACCTGGGTCATCCTGCTTAAAAATAGGCCCCACCTTCCTTTCACTATTTCGAGAAGCATAAATCTCATGCATCTCTTTCATGCAAAACAACGTTGGCTGTTAGATCTTCTACCATACGCTCAATGTTTACTATCCACGGTGAGCACTAGTCTTTTTAACTAACCGCTTGAAGTTGTCACCACTAATGGTTTTCACTGTTTCGTGAAGTTTAAAAACCTTGCATCTTTGGGTTGCAAAACAATGCTCATCATTGGATCACTTTCGAGATGTGTGGCCTTTAACATCCTTTATCCTTCAAAGTGGGCCTTCTGCGTGGAATCCACTTTCCCTATTGATTTCCACCAAATAGCTCCTATGTGTCAGCCATTCATTCGTTTAAGAACTCCATCAGACTCCACATCTGAACTGCCACGTGTTTTACCTAGCCATGAATTTCATCACCATCACCGCTCAATCAGAGTGGGCCCTTCATGATCCTTTGGAGCCATGTGTCTATCTGACAGATTCCCTTTTGCGTCAGCTAGGAGTTGAATTGTTCTGCCACATCATCTGCCACGTAACCGCCAGCTCCTTTTCACCACTTCACGAAGAGTAAACTTCATGTTGCTTCTGGTTGTGAATCAATGTGGGTTGTCCAATCAAATCCAAGTTGATCAGCCTTTAAAAATGGGGACTATCTGTCGGGCCCACCATCCTTTCGCTTCTTCTCGAAGGATAGACCTCATGCTATTTCTCCCAGCAAAATAGCACGGACCATTGGATCTATCTCAAGATGCACCCTTTTTACCTTAAAAGCAACCCTTTCACTGGGCCCACTACCTTTTTGCCACTTTGCAAAAGGTAAACTTCAGACATCTTTGCCAGGTCAAATAGCACTGACCATCAGATCTTCTTGGAGATGATTGGTTTTTAACCAAAGGATTCGCTTACCTTTTTGGGCCCGCCATCTTTTTGCCACTTCACGAAAGATAAATATCTAGCAACTTTACTTCACGAATCAATGCAGACCATTGGATCTTGAGAAACATGTTTGGTCTTTGTAGTGCCCCTACCCTAGTCAACTTTGTAAAACTAGTTTGACCTTGGTTGACTTTTTTTATGTGGCATTCTTGAATGGTTGATTTACCGCAATGTAATGTTGTAGTTAGATATTATGATTATTGTGCATACCTGTTAATGTGCGTTCGCATCGATTTTTATGTAAGTTTAATTGTTTCCCTAATTCTTGTTATTGATCTCGAGCTAACACCTTCATTAAATATATATATATGTATGCTTGTGTGACTCTTGGTTACAGGAGATTGCAGGTACAGTATCATTGTGGTGCGAGGTTTGTCTTCACCTGGATTCACATGGTTGAGTATACCTCTTCCGCCCTTAGACTTTGGGTTAGGTGGTCATAAAACCCTCATTTACCCTAGTCATGCTCAAGTGAGCGTCACCTACGGTCCGTCAGTTTCCCTTTTTGTTTGGGTTTGTGGGTCATGTATTTGGTTGGCTTTCTTGGTTTGTGTACCTTGTGTGTGGTAAAAATTGAGTATTTTGTCCTAAGTATTTAATTTGATTTAATGTGTTCATTTATGCATTAGTAATTGAGGAATTAAAATAAATAGGTTCTTTTATGTGATTAATCATTAATTAAAAGGATCACTCTATATATGTTGTAGCAAGTTTAATTTAATGGTTAATTTAAAATCGTGAATTTATTTAGTTTATGCATTTTGAAAAGGGAAGATTTAAAGTTATTCGAAATATAAATAATTTAATCCCTTTGCTTTTTGAAATAGAAAGGTTAATTTTAATTATTTAAGAAAATCAATTTTTATTAGAAAATAAAGTTTAATTTATATATATATTTGATATAGTGTGAAAGATTGATTTGGGGAATTTAATTTAATTAAAATATTTTACCCTCATCAATATTCCGAAATATAAATGTTAGCTTTGTTAATATTGAGAAAATTAAAATTAAATGAGAGAGAAGCATTTTAATTTTAATTAGAAAAGCAAGTTAGATTATTTGAATAGTTGAAAATAATGATTTTTCATTTTTTTTATTTAAAAAGTGTTTAAATTCAAAATTAGGAGATTAGGTCAAATATTATTCCATTTAACCTAGGTGGGAAAATATTTTTAGTTTTGTTGATTTTTTTTGGGAGAAAAAATATTTTTGGACGGAGAAAATTGGGGATTTTGGGAATGAAGGATTTCTACAGCTATAGGTTGGGCTCTTCTTCAAAATCTTGCCAGGAATGCGAAGAGAGGTAGGATTCTTATTTTGTTTCCTTTGTTGAAAGGAAAAAAAAAGGGGAAAATGAAAATTAATGCCCAAAATTTGTAAGTTATTTGAGGAAATTTTGACTATTTTAGACCTGGTTATTCTAGAAATTTTAATCCTTTCTTATCCATGGACATTCTAGAAACTATTTGAAGTCTCTATTTTGAGACTATGAATATTAAATCGAACTAGGGTTTGTTCCTTTTTTTGTAAATCTATTATTAAATGTATAATAAAATATCAAAAAAATGAAATTTGCAAATAAAATTTTAATGGCGGATTTTAGGGTTGCAGGGTTGAGGCTCAACCCGTGCCCCCTACCCTTCGTAGAGCCCTGCGACCCCATGGCGGCCGCAGAAGCCTGCGACCCCATGGCGGCTGCAGAGACCTACGGCCCCATGGCAGTCATAGATGCTTGCGTCCACCATGGTGGTTACAGAGTCATGTGCCCACAACGTGGAGGCCGCGGGTCTACGTCCACCATGGTGGCTGCAGCCTTTGCGGCTAGGGCACAACCTCCACTCCCGTGGAGGTAGGTGGGCCCCTCGGTTAATTTTTTTTTATATTTTTTTTAAATAAAAAAAATACAATTGCCTTGATACAATGTGGGTTAAATAAACAAAAAAGTTTTTTTAAATATTTTATTAAAAGTTTTAAAATAGCATGTTTTTTTTAATCATTAATTATTAATTAGTATGTATGGTATTAATTGGGAATTAATATGCATATATATATTAATTAATACTTAATTAGTAAGGTTATTGTTAATTATTAATTAGTATATATTTTATTAATGGTGGATATATATATATATATATGTTAATTAATATTTAATTGCTATTTTTCCTATATGTATGCAAGGAGGTATCAATATTTGGGGAAATGATCATCGAGTTTATTTCTTTTAAAATTTATATTTCCGTTTTTTTGGAAAGTCTATGTGTGTTGCAAGAGATGAGATTTGATTATCGTTTTAGATCAAAATGGAAATTATGTTTTATTTGAAAATGCATATCATATTTTTAGTTGATCAATGTTTCTTTAATTATATTCTTGTGATTGTTGTTTGGAAACTCATAATAACATAATTATGTTATTGTATGATGTTAATGAAATACAGTGAGTTATTAAACCATAAATGTCATGTTTTTAGACAAGTAGACAGATAGAAAACAACTTAGATCTATTAGAAAACTGGATCAAATGTAACATTTAAACAATATGGAAGTAGATGGTCATTTTCAATTCCTGCATTTGAATGTTTAATTTTTTGTGTTTGCATTTGCTTAAGAAATGGCAAATCTGTGATTTTGAATTGTTGGACCTTGTCATATGGATTGAATTGGGGTACCTACTTTTTCCCTCGGTCTTGAGTTGACCATTGCTTGTGATGGTGTTATATCTAGTCTTATCTTTTATGTGGGTGTCGAGTGTTGATTTGTGGTTGACCATAGCGGGTTAGGTCTCTAGTTAGAGTACTGTCAAGCAATGGACCTTTGTATTTGCTTTTAATATGTTAAGTTGGGTCCATTTCTATGTAGGGATCATTATGTTTTTATTGACCAAAATGGTCGTTTGTATATTGGTTATGTTCGCCTAAATGGCAGGATTGTAAATGACATGAACCTTATGTATTCTTAACTTAGTTAATGATTAGAGGGGTCTTGCAGTTGAGCAGACCCGAAGATGTATCCCTTTTAGGGTGAACTCTGATATCAATTTGGTGTTATGTGATGCTTTTGTTTTTATGTTTCATGTTTGGTGTTAGCATGTATGGATGGCACTTTGATAGAATGTATAAGTGGATTGGATGAGATTTATCATAATGCATGTATGCAGTCGTCTCTTAAATGCAATAAATTGGATCATGAAAGGATGTAGATTTGAATAATAGAATGTAATCAATTTCAGTTATTGATAATGCAATTAAGTATGCATGGAAATAACTCACTAGGTTATGAAGAAATTAAAGCATGTAATGAAATTAAATGCATGGTATTTGGTTAAGGAAAAGTTTGAACATAATGAATGGTTAAAAACTATTGGATGAACTCGTCATATTACCTAAATTGTAATTCTAATGGATGAACTTCATTTGACTACCTACATTTTAACCTTAATCAATAAACTTCATCTTATTAGCTATATTTTAACTATAATGGATGAACTCATTTGGTTATTTATATTTTAACCTTAATCAATGAACTTCATCTTATTAGCGATATTTTAACTATAATGGATGAACTTAATTGGTTATTTACATTTTAACCTTAACAAATGAACATCATCTTATTAGCGATATTTTAACTATAATGGATGAACTCAATTGGTTATTTACATTTTAACCTTAATAAATGAACTTCATCTTATTAGCTATATTTTAACTATAATGGATGAACTCATTAGGTTATTTACATTTTAACCTTAATAAATGAACCTCATCATATTAGCGATATTTTAACCTTAATGGATGAATTCACATGTTATCTATGTTTTAACTTCCTTGGGTAAATCTCCTCATGTTAACCTCATCTTCAACCTTAATGGATGAATGCATCCAACTATCTATAATGTTAATTTACTGAACAAATTATATCCATGTTTTAAGTAATAATATTGTTGGCATTTTTTATAATGATGTTGTGATTGTCATTGATGGACACACACTTGCTTTGAGATCACTTTTTGTATGCATAAGTTATGCTCAACCGGTATGTGTTCCAAACCGGTATTATGTATTATAGCCTCTAGGCTATCGGTTTTTGTAGAAAGTATGTACCAATCCCAAGACCTCAAGCAGTTTGAGGATCTCAAGCAGTACGAAGGAACTGAAGCAGCAGTTATCATTTTCCTAGTCTTCATTTTTGGACAACCAGTAATCGGTTTAATATTTGAACCGGTATTACTCAATGATAAACTACCAACCGGTAATCGATAAAGTTGTATGAACTGGTAATACTCTGTGATGAGTTACCATCCACCGACACTTTGATGGTGATTTTGTGTCGTGTTATCAAATGTGTCTAGATGTAAAGAACCTAGGAACTTGAAATGTAATCCTATTGGACCGATATAAAATCAGATTCCTTTTTAAGGACATCATGTCTAGGGTTTTAGGAGATGTAGCTATTAGGGTTTTTGGTGGTTGATGAGTTTTTCTATGTGCAATCTTAGAAGAGAAGATCAAGTCTGTGTGCTGTAATAGAGTGTGGATTTACTGAAGACTGAAGTAATGCTAAAATGCATTAGCAATGAACTATCATGGATCTAACCAAGCAGACTGTGCTATTTTTTAGATCATTCACTTCTTGATTACTCACATCTTTGACAAGTCTGAAACCCTTAACTGAGTAGGCCCAGAAAAGCATTTGTAAATCCTCTAACAAGGTGGTTCACATCTATGGATCGAAAATCCTCTCACAAGGTAGTCTTTAATCAGACTTATCTCCTAACAGAGATTGAGATTCCTAACAGGATCTGTTCTAGTGAAGAACATTGTATGACCTTAACCGGTCTGGTTACTATTCTGCAGATAGTTGCTTGTGAGTTTCATCTCACTGTGGTTTTTCCCATTTGGATTTCCAGGTTAAAAACTCTTGTGTTATGGTGATTATGCTTCTGTGGGTGAATGCTTTTTTGGTGTTTGGTTTGCATTTGTGTTAATTGGTTTGTTAGTAAAACTGTTATACCGGTTTACTGCTAAACTATATAAGTGTTTAGGTTCAGTACTCTTTGGTATACTAATTCACCCCCCCTCTTAGTATTCATCAAATATGTAATTAAGATAACCTTCTTAATTGGATCTAATGTCATGAATTGAGTTACGTGTTAAGTTACATAATTACGTTGGGAAACCCTTTAGGTTTGTTTAGGTCTCCCGTTGTGTTATCGAAGCTTTAGATAACTCAATGTATCTTAATGTTGTGTCTTATTATAAAAATAAAAAATAAAAAAATATTGCACTCCTTGAGTTTGTTTTAGCTTTAACCCTTTTGGGTTTCTAGGCGGGGCGTTATAGTCTTTAACTTCATTCTTTAACCCACCTACCTAGTTCCACCATTCTTTCGCCACTTCGCGAAAGGTAAGTTCTACACATCTTCCCTTTGCGAGATCACGCGCACTGTCAGATCAATTGGAACTTGCATGATCTTTAGAAAGTCTGACAAGGAAATAAAACTTAGGGGAAGGCATAAAAATAAAACATATTTAAGGACCTACCTATGACAAACGTAATGATGAATACTAAGAGGGGGGGTGAATTAGTATACCAAAAAATATTGTACTTAAACACTTTTATGATTGTAAAACAGTTTAGCAAACAAACTAGTTAACACACATGCAAACCAAATAGAAAATGATGCATTCACCCAAAAAAGTACAATCACCATAACACAAGAGATTTTGATGTGGAAACCCAAATGGGAAAAACCACGGTGAGATGAAACTCACAAGTAACTATCTGTAGAATAGTAGCCAGACCGGTTAAGGTCAAACTGGTTAAGGTCATACAATGTTCTTTACCAGAATAGATCCTGTTAGGAATCTTAATCTCTATTAGGAGATAAGTCTGATTAAAGACTACCTCGTGAGAGGATTTCAGATCCACAGATGTGAACCACCTTGTTAGAGGATTTACAAAGGCTTTTCTGGGCCTACCCGGTTAAGGGTTTCTAACTTGTCAAAGATGTGAGTAATCAACAAGTGAATGATCTAGAAAATGGCACAGTCTGCTTGATTAGATCCATTGTAGCTCATAGCTAAGGCACTTAAGCATTGCTTCAATCTTCAGTAACTCCTTACTCTGTTACAACTCACAGACTTGATCTTCTCAGTTAAGATTGCACATTCAACCGGTTTTTTTTCAACCACTAAAAAACCTAATAGCTATACTCGCATACTCTCTCTCTCTCTCAAAACCCTAGACATGATGTCCTTAAAATGAATCTAATTTCATGTCAGTCCAATAGGATTTCATTACAAGTTCCTAGGTTCATTGTATCTAGACACATTTGATAACACGACACAAAAACACCATCAAAGTGTCGGTGGATGGTAATTCATCACAAAAATATACCGGTTGGTAACTCATCACAGAGCATTACCAGTTTGTCTAACTTTCTGGTTACTGGTTGTTGACTCAGAGTAATACCGGTTTAACGGATTACCGGTTGACAAAAATTGAAGACTGGGAAAAAGATAACTGACGCTTCTGGCTCCTTTGCTCTGATCCGCTTCAAATCCTTAAACTGCTTGATCTCTCTATGCCGCTTGGGTCTTTATATTGCTTGAGATCGATAAACACTTTCTGCATAACAACAGTACTCTAAGGACTACAACATGATACCAGTTTGGAACAATTACTGGTTGAGCATAATTCATACATTCTTAAAGTGATCTCATAGCAAGTGTGTGTCCATCAATGACAATCACAACATAATCATCAAAATTCCAACAATCTCCCCCTTTGGCATTGATGGCAACACTTAGGAAAAATTTTGACATCTAAGTGTTTTACAACAAAATTATGCCATAAGCAAAATTACTCCCCCTAATCATATACACTATCCCTTTTGCAGACAAGACAATGTATACTACTTTCTTACAAGATAGACATGATCATCAAAATTTAAATACAGATACTACTCCCCATCAAAATTTTAATTCAAGTATACTACTCCCCCTTTGCCAACAATGACAAAGTACAGCTGAATAACCCCTATTCTATTAGCATTAACAAAATAAGAGTTTATAACAATAGAGAGTGAAATTTGTCAAAAACTGATTTAAAGTCCTACAATAAATGTCTTCATGGATAAAGACCATGATTCAAGCAATGAGGTAGCAACCTCATTCTCCATTTGCATCTGATAAACCTACTCCTCCATGGCATCCATGGTACTCATCTCTTGAGTAACCGTTATGGCATCTATATTGAGGTAGCATTTCTGGAGAATTTGCAGTCTTGGCAGTAGGACCAGTTGAAGTTCCTACAAATTACGTGTCTGGTTGCTTATCTCTGCCTCTATTCTTTTAGACTGAAGTTGAAACCGATGAGCAGTTTGTCCATATGTGGAGAAAGAATCATATGGCATCTTGAAGGTGCTAATAAATGACTGCATATCAAATTGCAGTTTGTCCTTCTGAGTGAGCACATCATCACAAAATAAATGAGGTTGACAAATCTTGTTGAGTATTAGATTGCCCTCATCCATTGCATCTTTGACGTCCTTTTGTGCCTTTTGAAGTTCTGGCCGAAGCTCATTCAACTTCTTCACCAAGGGAATGTTCAGAGCCTTTTCATGCTCCTTTTTGGTATTTATTTTTGCAACTTCTTCCAGGCTTTGGACCTGGTCTTCCACAACTATACATAGAAGCTTTAATTGGGCAAGTGAGGAATCGGTACTGGGGAGGTTTGTACCAAGTATCAAATTGGTGAGTGTTTCCACCGTAGTTTGGATAACATCTTCCTCCTTTTTCCTCCTTAGAGCATCCAATCTCTCTTGAGCAATCTTAATGCTCTGCAGTAGCTCCTATTCGTTTGCAGACTGGAGGTCAATAGGATTGGTAATGTCAGCCGGTTTGGCTTGACTACCGGTTGCCTTTGGAGTCTCCATTTGAGTTCTTTGTGCCGCTTCTTCTTTCTCTTTGCATTTTTTCTTGTCTTCTTCTACCTTCTTTTTCTCCTCTTCTTTCCGCTTCTCTTCATCTTCATCCTTTTTTTTCTCCTCTTCCTTTCTCTTCTCCTCTTCCTTATTCTTCTCCTCTTCCTTTCTCTTCTCCTCTTCCTTTTTCTTCTCCTCTTCCTTTCTCTTCTCCTCTTCCTTTTCTGCTTCCTTCTTATTCTTCTCATCCTCTTATTTCTTATTCTCCTCTTCTTTTCTCTTGTCTTCCTCTTTCTTTTTCTTCTCATCCTCTTTCTTCTTTTCCTATTCTGCTTGTTTTGTCTTTTCTTTCTCCTATTTCTTCTTTTCTTCCTCTGCTTGTTTTCTCTTGTCTTCCACCTATTTCTCCTTTTCTTCCTCTACCTACTTTCTCTTGTCTTCCTCTTGTTTCTCCTTTTCTTCTATTTCTACTGGTGCATCCGGAGTAACATTGTCACCATTTAAGTCATCAACATCAATCGGTTCCATTTGAGTGGTGACTGATTCTGCTTCACTCTTGTATACTTCATCTAGTTGAGTGATTTCCGATTCTTGCTCTTCTTTCCTGTTGGCTTCAACCACTTCATGTAGTCTTAAAGTTGATTGAGCAAGGGAGTGGGTATCTTTGACCACTTCTAGAACTTTTCCTTCCAATAACAGGAGTCTTCTTCTTCTCATGAAGAAGAGGCCCTTAGATCTCTCCACCACTTCATACAATTCTATTTTAGGCACATCAAGAAAGTATTGTGCAAATACTTCCTCTCTTATTTCTAGTTCCTTTTCTATGGCAATGCGCCACTTGTTGTCTAAGGAATTATACAAAGAATCAGGCGTCTTAGATTTAATTTTTGATGGCCACCAGTCATTAATACATAAATAATTGATAACTTCCTGTTCAACTTCTTTCTTTTCATCATCATTAATATCATCAAAGCACTCTTTCAAATCACCAAGTACTTTTCTTCTAATATTCTTAATTGTTCTTTGACAATGTGTCAAAGGTTTGTAAGGAGAAATATCAATATTTACTGGTGCAGATGTTGCTGGTTCACTCTTTGTCTTCTTCCTCATTTGCCTGGTCTTCTTAGGCTGTTCTTTAGAGACAGTGTCCTCTGAGTCTGGTGTATTGCTTTTTTTCTTCCACTTCCTCTCAAAGACTTCGGTAGCTGTCACTTTTGGTTTCTTCTTTACTGGTGACCGCTTGGTCACTTTGGGACTTGCTGGAGTAATAGGTGCCGATGTTGAAGGCACTGTCTTTCCCTTCTTTACTGAGGGTTCTTGAACCGGTGTAACCCTTTCCAAATAGGTGTTGGTTCTCTTTTCCTTTGTATCAAGGGGCGAGGCGATTAGGGTAGAGGCATACCCATCTAACATGTCATACATTACCTCATATCCCATTGGTTCCACTTCTTCCTGTCTAGGCTCAACTGCCTCCATTATGCACTCATCAACTTTGATGGTGAAGCAGATGTCCTCCTCATACTTTTTGACAATATCAATAGATATTCTTACTCTTTGGTTCATTTTTCATCTGAAATCATCAAAATATTTGTTCAGCACTTCCAGATAACCAGTTTCTACCACTTGTGGGCTTTCCTTAATTTTCTTTGTCACCGGTTGGTCAGCAGACCACTGAATATCACCTACTCCTATAAAATAGCCTTGGAAGTAGAAGAACAACCCAACCAATAGTTGTCCAAACTTAAATTTTAGGGTATTGTCCTGTTTGATCAACTTGAGGTTCAATAGAAGTTGTCTTTGCATACCAGTGCATAGATCAAATGATGCATCTTCCTTGATCATCCTATAGGCAGTATTTATCACTGCAATAGAGACATAGTTGATTCTGCTAGCATGGAATGTCCGGTATCCTATCACCATACATGCATATTTGACAAGATCATCCTTGATTGAATTGACAGTCATTCCCCGTGAATCACTCATAGAACTGGTGTTCTTAGTTATTTCTGTCTTGCTAATATTTCTTAGGGATGGCACTTCACCAATGTTGCAGAAACTAGTGATGGCATGAATTGCTTCTGGTGTGATATCATCCATTCACTCCAAGTACATCTTATCACTGTGTACTCTACTCAAATTAATTCGAATGTGATCATCCAAAAATTCTTGAAGAAAATAGGCTGCGTTGTGAAGTTTCTTCTTTTCTAGAATGCTAAATTCTACTTTAATCTTCTTATCCTTTCCATAGAATAGACTCAACTAGGAATGGATCATTAGAGATCCTAGGTCTTCAATCTTGTAGTCAATAAAATCTGAAATGCCTTCTTCCACTATGACACTAGTGGGTATTTGAGATAGGGCATCATATTTTGCCTTCCATTGAATGAAGTCTACAGAATCAATGGGTGCACTAGATCTAGCATGTGATGTTGAAGCCATGATAAACAGAGAATTTTGAAAAATACCTTCGTAGATCAAAATTTAGGGCTTCACAATTTGAACTTCACTACACACTCCTTTGGTTGCTGAAACACCGCTTTGTGTTCTACACTTCTCCAACAGATGTTTTCTTCAGATTCTTCTTTAGGATTTTGATAAATTCTTTGAATCACAATGTAAATCGCTTTTCTTCGCTCTGCACTTGAAAACTTCTTTGCTCAAAAAATGATAGTGAGAAATGATTTGAAAATTCCTTTTAAACAGATTCTCCACCTACCATAATAAATGCTCCACTATTAGGGTGTAAACCCTAATTTTGCCTTATACCATTTTCGGTCTTCTGCCAATCTGACAGGTATCTCATACTAGTTAAGGTCTTTTACTGGTGTCAACTGGGGGTTCAATATATTTCACTGTTTGCTCCCCCTAATCTTTTTTGATGCTTAGTTTTCCGGTTTAGTGACTTCCACACTGGGTGCCGAAACCGATTCTTCTTGAATCACTTCTTCTGGCTTCTTCTTCCAGGTTTTCTTCATATCTGCTTGAAAAAATTCAACATTAATTTTTCCTTCAGGATTGACTGGTATATCATCCGATATACTCTTTCTTGCTCTGTAGAATCTTGTTGTATGACACGGTTTGTTGTAGTGATAGCAAACTATTCCAGGTGCTCTCCAAGGTCCATTATTCATGTTTCCATTCTTCTTTCTACATGTTGCAGTAGTGTGACCATGACCATGACAAATCACATAGATTTCTCTCCATCCGGTTGCTGCTTGATAGCCACCACTACTTGACTGATGACTATAGGTATTAAACTGGTTTGGGTTCTGGTTTGCAGAGGGTTGAGGAAAAACTCATTGATTCCTTTGAGGATACCTTCTGGTATTGTGCATGATAGACCTGCATTCAAATCCTCTATGCCCAAACTTATTGCATGCATAACAATTACTATTGAATCTATTGGATCTAGGCTTATCGTTTAGAAAATAAGGAAAATTATTGTAAGCCTTGCTTCTACATACATTAGCAGTGTGTCTTTCCTTGAGATAGTTAAAGCAAATAGGTTTGAACTTTTGCTTACCTTTATCCTTTGATGCCGGTTGTTTCTTTGATGCTCCACTTTTTGTTCCAAAGGTCTCACCGTCCTCATATTCAAAGAAACCAAGTCCATTGGTATTCTTTACTGGTTTAGCTGATTCAAGCTTCTACTCTAGCTTGATAGAGAGCTCTTATTGAATTTGGCAAGTATTTCCTTTGACTCAGTGAGTTCTTTGGAAATGGCAGCATTGGATTCCTTCAAGGTTGCATTCTCAAAGATAGCCATGTTTAGTTCACCTTACACTTCTTCTTTTTCCATTTTGCTTCCATGAAGATGAGCGGTAAGTGCACTGATCTCTTACTTCAGCTTGGAGATCTTTGTTGGTATTTTGGTATGGTTTTGTCATTGATATCAACACCTACTAAATACACCTACTTTGGAGATCCAGCAACATTCACCGGCAAATAATAAACTGTGCAATAGTTACCGGTATATGATTAACTGGCAGGATATAATGTACACTGATACTTGCAATGACATGGAAGACACTTGGTAATGTCGAAGACATCATGTGGACACTTTATTTTGAAGAAATAATCATTGGTATATTCTTATTTACATATTTGCTTTTACCGGCAAATAGGTCCAGGTTATCTAGGGTTACACCGGGAGGTTTATCTTTTCCAGATCAGCATGGCAAGCTATGGAGATGATTTATTATTGTTGTAAATGCATTAAGCCAACATGTTCAATTGGTTATTGCATTGGATATTGTATTGTTTGTAAAATGTTTTTATTGTAATATCTCATAGAGCTGACATACTAAAATTGGTCTTAGGGTATGGTATAAATGTAAGATCTTATTTGTAAGATCAAGTGTGGAATGCAAAAAAGATTTAAGAAAAGATATATGCAAGATAAAGTAGAGGCATACACGAAGACATCATTTGAAGGTGAAGTTAGGTTTTTGTAGAAGCATATCAGCATTACACTAGTACTGAATCTAGCATATGAAGATGCTATTTTGTGTAGTACATTCTTATTGGATTTAACCATTCAACTGTAGTCAGTGAGACTCCCATTTGTGATTGAGCAGTGAGCTCTAGGCTGTTGGCCTTTCTGCATGTGTAGACCCCTCTTGTACACTTACTATCTATAGTAGTATCATCTGATTGTGGGTAAGGTTTCCCATCGTGGTCCCCTTATAGGGTTTCCACATACAAATATTGGTGTGATGTGTTGTGGATGACTTTGTGCTTATGTTTCATGCATTAATTCTTACCGGTATAGCAATTTACTGTTAACACTGTCTACCGACATACTTAACTGATTTACTGGTATTAAGCATTAAGTTGGTTAATAAGTTTTTGGTTTGAATTTATTAGACAACTGATTCACACCCCCCCCACTCTCAGTTGTCTTTGGGACCTACAATTGGTATCAGAGCCTAGTCCTCTTTTTGCAGAAGTTTAAACAACTTGAGGAGATCCAATGTCTACTAATTATTTTAAAAAGGATAGTCCTAAACTTGATGGAACCAACTATGGGATATGGAAAATCCGAATGGAGACACATCTGAATTACATTGGTAAAGACATTTGGGATGTTACTAAGAATGGTTATACTACTGCTATGGCTGGTCAGACTACACCCACTACTTTAGCTAAAGATGAAGAAAATGATTGCAAAGCAAGAGAAGCACTCTTGAGCACATTATCAGATCAACAAATCATGGGATTATCAGATAGGTCCACTGCAAAATCTATTTGGAATCATTTGGAAACACTGAATGAAGGGGAATCCACAGTCAAAATTGCAAAACTTGAAAGCTTCTGAGTCAGGTATGAACATCTGAAAATGGAAGAAGATGAAAGGATTTTTTCTTTTATAGAAAGAGTAAATGAAATTGTTTTAGGTATCAAATGTTGTGGAGGAACCTTGAGTGAAGATGAGATTGTTTCAAAAATATTCAGAGGTTTTCCACTAGCATATAAAATGAAGGTTACTACTATAAATGAGTTGAGAACAATGCCTAATACATCAGTAACTAGGGATACATTGATTGGAAAACTTTCAGCTTTTGAAATTGAGGAATTTGGTCCTATTACTACTATAAAAACTGATTTGGCCTTCAAAGCATCAACATCATCTGCTCCATCCTTTGACAAATCAGACTGGAGAGCCTTTTATGCAAGAGAACTTGAAGAAACTAGGAAGGAGAATGAAGAGCTTGAAGAACTTGAGGCACTATTTGCAAGAAAAATGCCAAAAGGTCCAATTGGAAGTAAGTATGAAGGTAAAGCACCCTTTAAATGTTTTAACTGTAATAAGATTGGTCATATGGCTTCAAGATACCCTGATAGACATGCTAGACTAAGAGAAGAAGCTAGAAGAACATACAAACCTAATCCTGAATATCAGAGATACAGATTTAAGAAAAACAAAGATAAATCCTGTTACATTGCTGATGAAGGTGTGATTGATGATTCTAAGGAGGATCCAACAGGCAATGGATGGGTCTTTATTGCTATAACAAAAGATCAACCAGTACCTATTGCTCAACAAGTAGAACAAGCCCTAGCAGCTAAAGTTGAATCAAAGGATGAATGGATTATCGACTCGGGACGCTCACATCGCATGACTGGAGACAAAGGTAAATTCTTGAGCTTTCAAGAATACAATGGTGGTTTAGTAAGATTCAAAGATGACAAAGCCTATTCAATCAAAGGTAAGGGTTCAATATGTCTTGATGGTAAACATAACACTGACAATGTCTACTATGTTGAAGGATTAAAACATAATCTTAAGTGTTGGTCAATTAGTTGAGAAAGGTTTTCAGTTAAAATTTAAAAATGGAAAATGCAAAATCATGAATAGAACTAGTTTGGAAATTGCAACCGGTAATCAGACTAGAGGTAATATCTTTCATTTGAATAATAGTGAAAAGGCATGCTTAATTGCACATATAGATGAAAGTTGGCTATGGCATAAAAGACTATGTCATGTAAATTTTGATTGCATGGTAAAAATCAGTACTTCTAAGGCAGTTAGAGATCTACCTAAAATTGTGAAACCTCATAATACAATTTGCAAGGAATATCAATTTGGAAAACAAGTTAGAGCTAATTTCAACAGTATTCCAGAAAAATCCAATAATGCCCTTGATTTAATTCACACTAATTTATGTGGTCCAACTAGAACTAAAAGCTTACAAGGTGATAGATATTTCATGCTAATTATTGATGATTATTCTAGAATGTGTTGGGTTACTTTTCTCAGAGAAAAATTAGAAGCACTTGGGAAGTTCAAACTATTCAAAGCAATGGTTGAAAATGAAACCGGTAAGAAAATTAAATGTTTAAGATCAGATCAAGGAGGAGAATTCACATCTAAAGATTTTAATACATTCTGTGAAGTAAATGGAATCAAAAGACAGTTATCAGCACCTTGGACACCACAACAGAATGGAGTTGTTGAAAGAAAAAATAGAACTATTTTGGATGTAGCAAGAAGTATGTTATCAGAAGCAAATCTACCACATGTATACTGGAGAGAGGCAGTAAGAACTTCTGTCTATACATTCAACAAAGTTCACATCAAAGGTGAAACCAGTAAGACCCCTCATGAACTATGGTTTGGTAATACTCCTACTCTTAAGTATTTCTGAATTTTTGGAAGTAAATGTTATATTAGAAGAGATGAGTATATTGGCAAGTTTGATCCTAGAAGTGATGAAGGAATATTTCTTGGTTATTCATCTAAGAGTAAAGCATATAGATGTTTTGATAAAAGATTACAGAAAATTGTTGAGAGTACAAATGTAAAGATTGATGAACAATTTAGAGGAACTTCAAGGTATATAGACTCTGAACCAGAAACAAAAATTATGACAAATGGACCTATAATAAATCCACCGGTACAGAATGATGATCTAGTTACTCCGGTATCATTAGAGGATTCCACAGTAATTGAAGAACAACAACAGACTAAGACACCCCGGTATGTAAGACTGAATCATTCTGAAGATCAGATAATTGGAATCAAATTTAAAGGAGTCATGACAAGAGGAAGATTGGCAAATGAAGAGGTATGTCTTATTTCTCAAATTGAACCATTATCTATCAATGAGGCGTGTGAAGATAAATTTTGGATTAAAGCTATGGAAGAAGAATTAGGACAATTTGAGAAAAATAATACTTGGACTTTAGTTCCTCGGCCTAAAAATAAAAATGTAATTGGAACCAAATGGGTATTTAGAAACAAACTCAATGAAGATGGTAAGGTTGTCAGAAATAAAGTAAGACTAGTGTGTAAGGGATATTCTTAGAAAGAAGGAGTTGATTACAATGAAACCTTTGCACTGGTAGCCAGAATTGAAGCAGTTAGATTATTCTTGGCTTTTGCAGCTCACAAGGATTACAAAGTTTATCAAATGGATATTAAATGTGCATTTTTGAATGGAGATCTTGAAGAGGAAGTCTATATTGAACAACTTGATGGATTTTCCTTGACAGATGACAATGATATGGTTTGTAGATTAAGAAAAGCTTTGTATGGATTAAAACAAGCTCCAAGAGATTGGTATGCAAGATTGGATAAGTATCTTTTAAAGATTGGTTTTACTAAAGGGAATGCAGATAGCAATTTATATTACAAAGTAACTAATGATGACATCTTGATTATGGAAGTATTTGTTGATGATATAATATTTGGAGGAGAAGATGAATTATGCAAAGAATTTTCTCTTGAAATGTAGTAAAAATTTTAAATGTCTATGATCAGAGAAATAAAATTCTTTTTAGGATTGCAGATTTTACAGACTAATAAAGGCATATTTGTAAGTCAATCTAAGTACTTGAAAGAACTACTTAAGAAATTTGGGATGGAGAACTCTAAACCGGTAAGCACACCTATGACTACAAATGAAAAATTATCTCAAAGGGATGAATCTACACCTATTAATCCAACTACATACAAATCTATGATAGGAGGTCTACTATATTTGACACAAACCAGACCTGATATTATGAATGCAGTATGTATAGTTTCTAGATTTCAGAGTAATCCTAGGGAAAACCATGAATCAACAGTAAAAAGGATTTTCTGGTACTTACAAGGCACAAAAAATCTTGGATTATGGTATCCTAAAGATGAAAATTTTGATCTATATGCATACATAGATACAAATTGGGCAGGAGATGTGGATGATAGAAAAAGCACCACTGGAGGAGCATTCTTTCTTGGAAAGAGATTAGCTTCTTGATTAAGTGAGAAACAGAGTTGTACATCTTTATCAACAGCAGAATCAGAATATGTTGCAACAACAACAAACTGTACACAGGTACTTTGGCTTAAGCAAATGTTGAAAGACATAAAGGTAAAATGCAAGGAACCTATTACTATATATTGTGATAACACTGCAGCTATTGATATATCTAAGAATCTAGTATTACATTCTAAAACAAAACATGTTTCTATCAAACTGATTTTTCTAAGGGAAGAAGTTAAAGAAAAGGAGATAAAATTGGTTTATGTGAATACTAAAGAATAGCTTGCAGATATTTTCACAAAACCTTTGCCTAAGGAAACTTTTGAGTATCTCAGAGATCAGCTTGGAGTCATACCTCCACCGATAGAGACTTAGATAGTTGATGATTGTCATCAACCGACATAATTAAATGGACAAATCTTTTATTCTGGTATTTGATGAGGAAGCTACTTCTCAGGGGGAGTAGTTGGTATTTTTGTATGGACTTAAATTTTATAGCTTTGGCATTTGATGTCAAAGGGGGAGAGATATATGAAAAAACACATTATCAATTAAGGAGAGACATCCATGGTGAAAATTGGTACAGGATAACATAAAATAACTCATGTTCCTTCTAGGGGGAGAGATTGTCACTTTGAGGAGATTCTTGGTTTTACACTTGGCATTTCTGTTTTGGCACTTTGATGGTTTTTCCATCTTGTGTTGCCATCAATGCCAAAGGGGGAGATTTTTGGTATTTTGGTATGGTTTTGTCATTGAGGTCAACACCTACTAAATACACCTACTTTGGAGATCTAGCAACATTCACTGGCAAACACTAAACTGTGCAATAGTTACTGGTATATGATTAACAGGTAGGATATAATATTCATCGGTACCAGCAATGACATGGAAGACACTTGGTAATGTCGAAGATATCGTGTGGACACTTTATTTTGAAGAAATAATCATTGGTATATTCTTATTTACATATTTGCTTTTACCGACAAAAAGGTCCAAGTTATCTAGGGTTACACTGTCAGGTTTATCTTTTCTAGATCAGCATGGCATGCTATGGAGATGATTTATTATTGTTGTAAATGCATTAAGTTGACATGTTCAATTAGTTATTGCATCGGATATTGTATTGTTTGTAAAATGTTTTTATTGTAATATCTTGTAGAGATGACCTACTAAAATTGGTCTTAGGGTATGGTATAAATGTAAGATCTTATTTGTAAGATCAAGTGTGGAATGCAAAAAAGATTTAAGAAAAGATATATGCAAGATAAAGTAGAGGCATACACAAAGACATCATTTGAAGGTGAAGTTAGGTTTTTGTAGAAGCATATCAGCATTAAACCAGCACTGAATCCAGCATATGAAGATGCTATTTTGTGCAGTACATTCTTAGTGGATTTAACCATCCAACTATAGTCAGTGTGACTCCCACTTGTGATTGAGCAGTGTGCTCTAGGCTGTTGGCCTTTCTGCATGTGCAGACCCCTCTTGTACACTTACTATCTATAGTAGTATCATCTGATTGTGGGTAAGGTTTCCCACCATGGTTTTTCCCCTTATAGGATTTCCGCGTACAAATATTGGTGTCATGTGTTGTGGATGACTTTGTGCTTATGTTTCATGCATTAATTCTTTTCGGTATAGCAATTTACTGTTAACACTGTCTATCGGCATACTTAACTAATTTACCAGTATTAAGCATTAAGTTGGTTAATAAGTTTTTGGTTTGAATTTATTAGACAACTGATTCACCCCCCCCTCCCAGTTGTCTCTGGGACCTACAATCTTATGATATTTGTCTTTTACTAGATCTTCAGCTTTCCTCCAGTTCTCAAGCTCTTGACACATTCTGATAGTTAGGCCTTCAAGTTCCCTTCTTAGGTTGGCATTGGACTCATTCAATTTTTCAACTTCTTGAATTAGGTTTTCCATGTTTGCTTCATCAAAAGAACAGTTTTCAATTAGCTCCATTAGTTTTTCAGCATGCTCTCTTCTTTTTGCCTGAGAGGCCTTATATATGACCATAAGTTCATCATAGGCTTGCTTAGACTAAGTGAGCTAATGAGTAAGCTCCCTCACAGTGTATTCCCCCATATCTCTTTCCAAGTGGTTAGACTTATAGAAAGGTTGGCTCTGATACCAATTGATGAATACTAAGAGGGGGGGTGAATTAGTATACCAAAAAATACTATACTTAAACACTTTAATAGTCTAGCAGTAAACCGGTAAAATAGTTTAGCAAACAAATCGGTTAACACACATGGAAACCAAATAGAAAATAATGCATTCACCCACAAAAGAACAATCACCATAACACAAGAGATTTTGACATGGAAACCCAAATGAGAAAAACCATGGTGAGATGAAACTCACAAGTAACTATCTGCAAAATAGTAACCAGACCGGTTAAGGTCAAACCGATTAAGGTCATACAATGTTCTTTACTAGAATAGATCTTGTTAGGAATCTCAATCTCTATTAGGAGATAAGTCCAATTAAAGACTACCTTGTGAAAGGATTCAGATCCACAAATGTGAACCACCTTGTTAGAGGATTTACAAAGGCTTTTTGGGCCTACCCAGTTAAGGGTTTCTAACTTGTCAAAGATGTGAGTAATCAACAAGTGAATGATCTAGAAAATGGCACAGTCTGCTTGATTAGATCCATTGAAGCTCATAGCTAATGCATTTCAGCATTACTTTAGTCTTCAATAACTCCTTACTCTATTACAATTCATAGACTTTATCTTCTCAGTTAAGATCGCACATTCAAGATGTTTTTTTTCAACCACTACAAAACCTAACAGCTATACTCGCATACTCTCTCTCTCTCAAAACCCTAGACATGATGTCCTTAAAAGGAATCTGATTCATGTTGGTCCAATAGGATTTCATTACAAGTTCCTAGGTTCATTGTATCTAGACACATTTGATAACATGACACAAAAACACCGTCAAAGTGTCGGTGGATGGTAACTCATCACAAAAATATACTGGTTTGTAACTCATCACAGAGTATTACCAGTTTGTCTAACTTTCTAGTTACCGATTGGTGACTCAGAGTAATACTGGTTTAACGGATTACCGGTTGACAAAAATTGAAGACTAGGAAAAAGATAACTGATGCTTCTGGCTCCTTTTCTCTGCTCTGCTTGATATCCTTAAACTTCTTGATCTCTCTATGCCAGTTGGGTCTTTATACCACTTGAGATTGGTAAACACTTTCTGCATAACAATAATAGTCTAAAGACTACAACGTGATACCAGTTTGGAACAATTATTGGTTGAGCATAATTCATACATTCTCAAAGTGATTTCATAGCAAGTGTGTGTACATCAATGACAATCACAACATAATTATCAAAATGCCAACACGTAAAAGGGGGGACCTCTTTTCACGGTGGAGCGACCCTTCCACTTAAGTGGAAAAAGTAACATGGAAATAGAACACATGGACTTCAAGATAAAAAGGGTAAATTGCAAAACCTTAAACCCTTAGACCAAAAACCCTCAGAGGTAGAAAAAGAAGTACAAAGCACAATTTTTTTTGCAGATTATAACGGATTAGGGAACAAAATCACCCAATATTAAAAAAAATGATAACAGCGGCTCTGACTAGGGATGGTTGATTGCAAGATCAATGCAAGAACACATTAAACTTTGGAGAACAAACCAAAAAACAAGCCCAAAAGCAACCAAGAGAAACAAACCTAATTATATACAGACTAAAACCTACTGTGCATGGACTTAAGAGAAGTAATGCTTCAGGAATTGTCCATGCACTAGGAATTCCTGTACCTCACCATCCATTGTCTGCAAGAAATATGAATCTTTTCCATTATGATCACAAATAATAGAAGGGCCTATCCATAGTGACTCAAATTTTTTGTGTTTTCCTTTATCTTGCCCTCTTGCATTCCATTGAAGAACCATGGCACTAATTTGAAACTTCCTTAATGTGGTTCTTTTGTCAAACAGATATTTGGATTGCAAATGAATCTTCAAATTTATTTTATGGGCTAAAGTCCTGATTTCTTCCACTTCCACCATTTGAATCATTTTGTCTTCCATGGGTTCTCACAACTCCATATCCTCAGCTTGTAGGAACTTGTATGCAAGAAGAAGGTTATTGAATGACACCCTAGATTGTGTGCCATGAACCAATTCAAATGGTGATACACCAATTTCTTTCTTAACACTAACCCTATATGCCCATAAGGCCAATTTTAATTTATGATCCCAAGACCTTTTGTTTTCCTCAAGGATTTTCTTGATAATATTCAAAAGCCTTTTGTTGCTGGATTCTGCTTGTCCATACCTTGTGGATGGTATGGTGAAGAATAAGACATGATTATTCCATGACTGGTACAAAATTCAGTGAACTCTTCTGATCTAAAACTCATAGCATTGTCCATTATCAGTTTCATAGGAACATCATATCTTGTTATAATTTTATCCATCAAAAATTCAATGACAACTTTACTAGTGGCTCTTTTAGTAGGTATAGCTTCAATCCACTTAGTGAAGTAATCAGTGGCCACTATGATCCATTTGTGACCTCTTCCTGACTTCTCAATTATTTCCCCAATAAAATCAATCCTCCACTGGACAAAAGGGGCTTCCATTGTAACTGGGTTAAGAGGCAAAGCTCCTTCGTACTTTAACTTGGAAGAAAATTTCTAGCACGAGTCACACCTCCGGACATACTCATGGGCATCTTTGAACAAAGTAGGCCAATAGTATCCAGCCCGAACTATCTTGCCAGCTGTGGTCTTAGCAGAGTAGTGGCCTCCACATACTCCATCATGCATTTCAGTCAACATCTTTCTAGCTTGGGATTTATCTAAACACATCAACAATGCCCCATCTCTATTTTGCTAATATAAATCACCCTGAATAAGGATATACTTTTGAGATTGTAGCCTTAATTTCCTTCTCTATTTGGGAGTCATTCCCTCCAAGTATGTTGCATCCCTTAGAAAATGTACTATCTCTGAATACCAGGGTTGTGTCTCAATACTTGTGACCAAGATATTCTCAATTTCAACATTTTCACTTCAACATCAAGGAGATTTAATTCAGCCATTAACTTAGCAGGACCTAAACCTCTTACCAATTTAGTAATCTTAATCTCTAGATCAAACTCTTGAATTCTAGTCATCCATCTGCATCTTTTACTAGTGACCTCAGACTGAGATAAGATGTCCTTGATAGTTGCATGTGGGACATAAGCAACTACTTGTGCATTCACAAGGTATGGTCTAAATGCTTTTACAGCTTTAACCAAAGCATATAATTGCTGCTCCATGATTTCATATTTCAGCTCTGCAACTTGTAGAGATTTACTATAAAAAGCAATAGGGTGTTCATATCCTTCAGCATTGTTTTGGAGAAGGACTGCAGCCACTGTATGATAAGAAGCAAAAGAAAATAGAAAAAATGCTTACTGTAATCAGGGGATTTTAACACTGGTGCCTCCTGAATAGCCCTTTTAATTTAACCAAAAGCCTTGGAAGCTTCTTCATCCCAATAAAAATTTGTATCTTAAGCAATCTAACAATAGGCTTGACTATTTCAGCAAAGTTGGGAATGAACCTTCTAACAAAATTCACCTTGCCCAAGAAAGACTAGATACCTTTGACACTCTTTAGCTCAGGTACATTGTTTATGGCTTCAATCCTCTCAAGGTCTATCCTAACCCCTTCCTTGGAGACAATGTGCCCAAGAAACTTCCCTTTAGTAACAATAAAATGACACTTTTTTTAATTTAAAGAGACACCAAACTCCAGGGCTTTGTTGAAAACCTTTTCCAAATGCCTGCAGTGATCATCTGCCCTTTTGGAGAAACATGTTAAATCATCCTAGTACACAACCATGATAATGTTGATAAATTCCTTAAATGCTACATCCATCTCTCTCTGAAAGGTAGCTCCAACATTTTTTAAACCAAATGGCATCCTTACATATACATATGTCCCCTAACAGGTAGTAAACGCAGTCTTGAATTGTTCAGACTCCTTCACTAATACCTGATTGTATCTTGAAAAACCATCCATCATAGACAATAGGTCACAACCATTTACTCTTTGCAACATCGCCTCCATATTGGGAGAAGAATAGTTGTCTTTTAGGGAAGAAACATTCAAGTTCCTGAAATCAACACAAAGCCTTATGTCCCCATTCTTCTTTCTAACCGGGACTAATTAGACACCCATGATGAATATCATATAGGTTTAATGATCCCCCCTTCCCTCAACTTGGTTAACTCTTGCTGCATTTTAGTTTCCAAAAGGGGGTTGATAGGTCTTTGCTTCTATCGAAAAGGTTTAGCATCTAGATGCAAAGGGACTTCATGTTGAAAAATATCTTGCCTATATGCCTTCAAGTCCTCATAAGACCAAGCAAAAACATTTTTATACTTTCTCAATAAATTAATAAGGTTATCTTTAATGTGAGGAGACAAGTTCTTCCCAATGTAGACCAACTTAGGGGATGATTCTATCCCTAAATTCACTTCCTCTAATTCTTCTAATTTGGTGGTTGACTGTTGATGCAAATGGCTATCACTATGACTAAACATACCTTCCAATTCTACCAATCCTCTGGGGATTTCATTCATTTCCAACTAGACCATGTCATTACCAAACACTATTTCTCTATTTTCCACCACTTCTACTAATGCATTGCGATCAATTTTCTGTCCATCATATTCATCAATGCACTATATGAATTTGAGAATATCTTCATCATCCGCAAACACTTGCCAATTATATATGTTTTTGATTAAGGTAAAAATAGGTTTTGAAGGGGCCCCAAAACCCTCAAACGGAGCTTAACAGAAAAAGAAACAAGAGACAAAAAGGAACAAGCCAACGAAAAGCTAGCAGAAAACCAAAGAAAACTGGCTAAAGCCCCACAAAGCTAGCAAAACCAGCCATACCCAAGAAGAGAGACTAATTAATTTTTTTCAGAGCATTAGCCAAGGTGTTGCTAATCCCATGTAGATCTTTGATGTTATCCCTAAGATTTGGGAGATCCTTAGCAGAAGCAACCACAACTTTCTTGACACTCACCTTGGTCCTCTTAGCAGCACCACCAACCAGAGTAGCTTCACTATTGCCAATCTGGATAGTCTCATCATCCATGTCAAGTTCCACTACCAGTTTAGGAGAGTTGGTATGATCAAAGACCTTAGAAATATCCTCCAAGTTTTTAGTGACAGCTAACAGGATATTTGGGATAATTCCCAACAAATGTTTCATCGCCTCTCTCCCTTCTTCCAATGATTTAACCTTCTCCTCCATATCCTGCTTCCATTTTATCTGCTCCCTATCGTCATCCTCCCTCTTCTCATCCATATTTTTCCCTTTTTTTCCAAGTTCTTCAAGATTTCATAGGTCCATCTATCATAATCCAGTCTCGCCTCAGTGAGTTTTTTAAGGTTATCTAGGAATAACCCTTTACCCACACTTTCCTTATCCTTGCTTAAACTGCCCTTAGTCATATCCTTCTCAGGTTCCTTGTTCCTTTCCCTCTTAGAATTCACATCTATTTCCTCATTATCCTTGTATTCCACATCCTCCATAGGATGGTTGTTGTCCTTGCCAAGGTAATCACTGTGGATAGGGCTTTCATTATCAGACTCATTATCACCAATTTCTTCCTCAATTCCCACCTCCTCATCTTTCTAGCTATCTTCACCATTAGAATCATCCGTCTCCATTTCACTGCCTTCTTTTTCAATTTCGTCTATTTCCATCCCAGGGGCCCTCTTTCTTTTTTTGCTAGAAGATGCCTTCTCCTTGCTGGAATCACCTCCCTCCATCTTTCTCTTCCTCGAAGAGGCAGACAACCTCTTATTTTCTAGCAAGGTGAGGGTTTTACAATACTCATAAATAAGCAACAAAAGCCCGTAATGGAGAACCGGACTTGAGGGATTCTTACTGTGTTTATTGAGGGACCTGGAAAGGGACCTAAAAAGGTAGTAGGGCAGAGATACCTTTTTGTCATGTCTGAAATGGTTTAAAAGAACAAAGTGGTAGGTGTGGGCTCTGGAGAATCGGCCCTCAACCGTGATATATTCCATTATAGCATTCAAAACCCAACCCCATATTTTCTTGATATTAGTAGCTTCATAGTAACCCCCTGTGGCTTTGCCAATTCTATCCATCTTTTTCCTTTTGTGGGAATAGATTAACCATGTTGTCGGAGACTTTAAGGTCTCTAAAAAAATTAAGCCTAATATGGGGCATGCTAGTCATAGTAGCTATGAGTCCCACATCCAGCTTGAACTTAACCCCATAGATTTTAAAGGACCCATTACACCAATTTTCATAAATTTTGGAAATGGCTAGATTTACCCTACCTTTCTCATAATCCACTAGCTTCTCCATAAAGCTCATGAGGGACCCTTTTCCAGCTTTGCCCACACTTTTAGCATCACTTTCCATGTTGACGTATTATCTGGTTCCTCCCTCCTTAAATCTCCTCCCATCTTCGAATTCAGATTATCAGCTCTATTCCTCTTCAAACTACGCACTTCTTTTTTGTAGATACTCAAGATTTTGAACTGGGTGACCCACAAAGCGTGCGGCATATTATAAAAAATGGTTGGGGATCTATCGCTTTGCCAGGTAATAATTACCTTACCATCAAGGCATAAATTATTCATAATCCCTGTCATGATTATGCGGTCCTTCCCTCCCCATATATCTATCCTTTCTAAGGAGCTCTTTAATATTTATGTTGAAATCTTCCCCATGCCAAATCATTTGAGAATCAAAATTAACACCTAGGTTAGCCAGACAGTTCGCCACCATATTTTTCTCTCTAAAGGCATGTCAGATTATTATATCTTTAAAACTAGCTATAATTTCCCTAGCTTTCATGATAATATTTTCAATTGACCATGATGGCTCTAACTCCCCCTTCAAACACTTAATAATATTAAGTGAATCTCCCTCAAGCCATAATTTATCATGACTAAGATTCTTAGCTATAATTAAGGTGTTCAAGGTAGCAACTTCCAGCAAAATTCTTGACAATGCCCCCATATCCAGCTTTACCCGGATTCCCCTTAGAGGCCCCATCAAAGTTAGCCCTAATCCACCCCTGAGGAGTAAAACACCAAACAAGACCTTCTCTTCCCTTCTCCTTGCTAGTAGTAATAGTAGAGAAGTTCCACCTATCTTTGAAGTCTTCTTTAGCAGCTGGTCCATAATCAGTACCATAGATACATTCAAATATACTCCTATAATTTTATCCACCACCACTTCAGGAATAACACTTTTATCTCTAAAAATCCTATTGTTGCGCTCTTTCCAAATATTTCAGATAACATTCAGAAGAGTAAGTCTCCAAGTCTCCACAATCTTAGGATTAGAATTGGGGTAATGCCATTGCTGCCAGGATTCCCCTAGGGAGTTTGAAAAAACCCAGCTCAAGTTCCACCTGCTTAAGATGATTTTCCAAATTTCCTAACTAAAAGTACATTGATTAAGAATATGGCAAGTAGACTCTTCTTCCCTACAACAAAGAGAACACCTATTAGGAAAAACAAAGCCTCTCTTTTGAAGGTTGTCCAAGGTTAAAACCTTATTTTGGATGAAAATCCAAAAAAAGATATTAACCTTAGGAACTAACTTCTTGTTCCAGACTTTAGCCCAAAAAGGAATTTCTTCCACAAATTCATTATGGATAGCCACAGCTGAGGAAACAGAATATTTCCCATCCGGGGTTTCCCTCCATATCAATCTGTCATCTTTGTTGTCTCTAGGAACTTTAGCAGAGAGAGCTATCTGAAGGAACTTAAGCTCTGGACACTACTGGCTAAAATCAATCCAATTCCCATCTCTCTAGTAGTCTCTAACCAGCTCTCCAAACCTGCTTTTGGACCAATATTTCCATTCATTAAGGATTGGAACTTCCTCCAGAGGTTTGTCCAATATCCACCTATCTTCCCAAAATCTTATTCTCCTACCATCCCCAAGGTTCCAAATTCGTCCAGCAGCAGCCCAACTTTTAGCTGATTGAACAACATTCCATATAGCTAAACCCTCAACAATAAAAGAATCATCTAAGAATTCTTCCTCAGAAGGTTGCATATAAAGATATTTCTTTTCTAGATAGAGTTCCATTCTCTTTCCTCCCCTTTCATTCTTCATATTTGTTTGGCTAATAAAGCCTTATTCATGGAACTAATATTCCTTAAACCCAACCCACCTGAGGCCTTAGGAGAACAGATTTTATTCTAGGCAATAAGGGGAATTTTGTTTTTGACTTCCAGCCCCGACCAAAGAAACTTTTTTTGGATTCTTTCAATAGCTTCCACAAACTTTCTAGGGATTTTGAACAAACTGAGAGCATAAACATGTAGGTTTTGGAGAGTGGCTTTAAGCAGAGTAACTTTGCCCACTTGACTAAGGACAACCCCTTTCCAACCAACAAGTTTTGAGTTAAATCTATCCACCAGCTTATTCTAGAAAGAATCCTTAGGCTTAATACACAGAGGAAGCCCCAAATAAGAAGAGGGAAGCTCAAAAATTTTGCAGCCAAGAATTCTTTTAATCCTTAGTTGCCTTTGAATAGGGGTGTTGATGAAGAATAGAGAACTTTTATCCCAATGAATTTTTTGACTAGAGGCAGATTCATAAGTATTCAACACCTTCTTCATATTTTTAGCTTCCAAAATGGAAGCTTCCCCCATAGTAATAGAATCATCAACAAACTATTCATGAGAACAAGTGACATTGGATGAAGATGGTTTAAGACCCCTAAGATTGCCATCTTCCACATTTTTAAGAATAAATCTACCCAAGAATTCAGCTAAAATAGTAAACAAGATAGGGGATATGGGGTCCCCCTGTCTAAGGCCTCTAGAGCTTTTCAAGAAACTAGATGGGGAACCATTGACAATAATAGCAGAAGAGGAAGTTTCCATAAGTTGAGAGAAAAGCTGAATAACTTTTTCACCAAAACCAAATTCTTTCATGATCCTTAGGAGAAACTGCCAGTTTATTCTATCAAAAGCTTTAGCCATGTCTAACTTCAGGAAGAAACCCTGATTATTCACCACTTTCAGGGGGTGGATATTTTCATAAATAGATATGATGGAATCTAAAATCTATCTATCAGGGATAAAGCCATTAAGCTAGATGGAGATAATTCTTGGAAGAATTTCCAACAACTTGGAAGTCAGAACCTTGGATAAAATCTTGTACATAGAGTTGCACAGACTAATGGGTCTAAACTTATTGAGAGAATCACCACCTGGGATCTTTGGGATAAAGACAATGAAGGTAGCATTCAATTCCTTTAGGAGCCTTCTAGAGCCAAATAATTCTTTAACACCATTGCAGATGTCAGCCTCCACGATGTGCCAAAAATGTTGGAAGAAAAACATAGGAAAATTGTCCGGTCTAGGGGATTTATCTCCCTGAAAAGAAAACACCACCTTTTTGATTTCCTGATTAGAGGGAATATAGGATAAAAAGTTATTATCTTCAACAGTCAGGGTAGAAGGAATAGCTTGCAAGAGGATGTTTTGATTACTGATATCCAAGTTATCCACTTCTCCCAATAGGGTGTTGAAATACTCTAGAGCTTCCTTTCTAATATCATTATCCTCCATTAAGATCCCTTTATTACAGGATAATCTGGATATCCTATTAGCCGCCCTATGCTTAAGAGAAGTTAAGTGAAAAAACTGGGTATTTTTATCACCTTCCTTCAAGAGCAGGGCTCTTGATCTTTGTCTCCAATACGTTTCTTCATTAGAAATAATGGTGTGGTATTTAGTCAAAAGAACATTTTCTGCCACCCTAGGTTCTTCAGATAGCCCAAACTCTTGGATTCTATCCTGAATATCTTTTATTTCAGTTTTAATTTGAATTTTACTCTTGAAAATGTCCCCAAAAATCTCTTTGTTCTTGATTTTAATTTTAGCCTTTAAAATATTGAGCTTTTTAGCTATTCTAAAGAGAGTTGTACCTTCAACCTTAGAATTCCACCAATCAGCAACACAAGCTTCCAAAGAGGGATGGGATAACCACACTTTTTCAAATCTGAAAGGGAAGTTTCTCTTAGCTGAAAATGAGTTGGCAGTAAAAGAGATAGGATAATGGTCTGACCCAATTTTGATAATAGAAGAAAGGGAGAAGCTATACTTGGTTAACCACTCAGGAGAAATTAAAGTTCTATCTAACTTTACTTGAATCAAGTCAGGTCCGGTTCTTCTATTAGTCCAGTTGTAGTTAATGCCCTGAAGATCCACATCTATAAGAGCTTGATCATTGATGAACTCCATAAGGTCTTATTTCCCATCAAGATGCAAGGGGAGGTCTCTCATCTTCTCTTCCTCTTTTAGCGGAGTATTGAAATCTCCCATTATAATCCAGCTTTGATCAGCAAACTTAAGTCTGTCATCGGCAAGGCTTCTCCAATATTTAACTCTCCTAGTTTTGGTGTTAGGCGCGTAGACATTAGTTAACACCCAAACAAAGTTATCCTTAAAATGCTCTATCTGCACTGAATTCCTATTAAAAGAAAAGATAATTTCCTTACCTTTGATGGTTTTTTGGTTCCAAAAAATCGCAGTTCCTCTAGAAGCTCCCTCTGAGCTAGATCCCATGACACCATTATTCTTAAAATTTTTAATCTTTTCCACTTTTTCCTTAGACATCTTGGTTTCCTGAATGAGGACCACATCCAGTTTATGATCTCTTATGATGTTTTGTAACACATCCTTCTTATGAGGGGCATTTAGCCCTCTGATATTCCAAGAGATTATCTTCATACTTTAACCGGAGATAGGGCTGACTCGATGGAACATTGTGTTCCATTAGCGCAGTTCTTCCAACTGTCCTGTTCCCTTTGATGTTTTAGAGATGGCCTTCCCTTCTTTTTGTTCTAGCTTCTAACATCTTCCTTTTTCTTATTCCTGCTTCTAGTTGAGATCCCTCCATTGAGTTCTTCCTTATTCATTTTTCCTTCTTTCGAACCAAGAATCCAGAGATTCCCTTGTAGGATATCCATAATCATACTATGTGATGGGGTTTTACATAGAGGAGGCTTTGGGCTTCTATTAGTTAAAAGCATTAAGGGCTCAATATCAGAAGGGTTAAACTCTTGAGCTTCAGTAAAGTTTTCCTTGATTGATTTTGAGAAAGAAGAAACAGGTACAACTTCATTGGAACTTGCCTCTTCCTTCTCTTGACTAACAGATCCAACCTCCTAATCCCCTGGGTTATTTTTGTTGTTCAACTCTATACCTTGCTCCCCTTCTTTATAACTCTCTATTTGGTTATTAGAGAAGACACAATCTTGTTTTTCATTATTACTGTTCTTAGCCTTCTTGACTTCATTAACTAGTTCCGTTACATCCTTATTTTGATCACAGTCAGGTGATGAGTCTCCTTTTTTATCATTCATTTGCCAAATATTTTTATACTTGACATTGCTATCAGTCTTTCTTTCCTTACTCTTCTTAAGTGGACATGATTTTTCCCAATGCCCCGATTTAATGCAATGGAAACAGGCAAATGGAAGTGATTCATACTCAATAGCTTGGGTCCAATTTCCTAGTTTAGAAATGATATCTATAGATTGGGGCATATCCATCATTTGATTAACATTTATACAGATGCGAGAAAAGACCAACCTTGATTTAGTCACTATCATCGAGTCAATTGAAAGAAGTTCTCCAAATGAATTTGTAATACCCTTAAAGACTTCTTCATTCCAGAATTCCAATGCGAGACGTGGGAGGCATGTCCAAATTGGCACAGAAACAAAGAAGGAATCATCAAGGGTGAGGTTTGAGACCCATTTCTGAAGAGGCAAAGTTGACTTGTTGAACATCCATGGACCTTCACATAGAGCCTTATTCATATATTCTTCAAAGTTAAAAGAAAAGGAAAATAACCCCCTAGGCAGCGCTGCCACATCTACTTGACCTTTTAAAATCCGTTTCCTACTTATGAAATTCCTAACAACATCAATGTTAGGCCTAAAGCCATAAAATTGTCCCACTAAAATCATGGTTAAACTTGCTACAATCAGATCTACCAGTTTATCCAATACAGAAATAACACTTAGCCCTGAAACTGGATTTGAGATATTTGTATTTTTCGGGAGCCCTGATTTAGCTAGTGGCTTCACTCCAAAGAGAAAAGACCATTTTTTACCTTTACCTCTGTCATGTGGGTCCCTAGTTTTAGAATCTTTATCCTCCCCTGGTTTGACTATTTCCTTGTCCTCTTTTGACCCTTGAGATGCCTGTCCTCTTGCCTGATTGCCAGTTCCAATCCCAGAAAAATTGCCTAATAGTTCTAATACTTAATATAAGTACAGATCTGATAGCCAACAAGATGAGAGGAGGGGGATGAATCATACAAACTTAATCATTAATGAAAACATTAGATTCAACCTTGGTAACATATATCAGTCATAGTATAAAAACTGTCAAACATGCAAACTCAAAAGCATATGAACAATATAAACCTCATAACACCAGATTTAACGTGGAAACCCAAATAGGGAAAAACCACTGTGGGATTTTGGACCCACTAAGAAATATACTCTTCTAGAGTATGCTTGGTTAAAAGCCAATCCTGTTAAAGATTACAAAACACATTGCTAGATGTGACCCAGTTAAGGGATTTCCCTCAGATCTGTTAAGATCTTCACTTTGTTAGAAGTGACCTTGTCAAAGGATTTCAAACACTCATTTAGAATGTCACCTTGTTAGAGGATTTACTTATAAGACTATTAAGTCCACTCAGTTAAGAGATTTCCTGTTACTTTCACAAGCTAATAGTAATACAATCTATCTGCAACTTTACATCTAAAATGCTAAAGTAGATTCTTATTTGTTCAACACAATCTAGACATAGAACTATTCTGGTCTATCTGTTGGTCATCAATACTCTATTATTCCAACATGTTTTCAAGCTTCTATGCTCAATGATCACTATGTAGCATCCCTATGCATACACTTGCCCGCATTCATTGTTTATCAACAGTTTCCTATTTATAAACAATCATCTAACCACTTAATCTCCTTGATCCCATTTCCCATGATCAATCATAGCCATCAGATCTTCAATCTTGTCCAGGTTCATTGTATCTTATGATCTGAAAAATGTTTTACCCTACCTCGAAACTTGCACAATCATCTTTGAACTTGTGTTAGGGTAATGCGGTTCAATCTGAGTTGTAGATCTTCTTGCCGACTTTCCATTGCCTTAGATTTGTCAACAAACTTCTTCCATGACTTGCCAATCATTGATCTGCTCCAGCTATCAGCTTCTTTCATTAAATATCACATGTAACCATTTAATGCATTTTGTTATAGCTCGGTTACAACTCGATGAATACTAAACTTTACTCGGTAGACATTCTGTCTTCATTAACCGACTGCGATAACCTTAGGGTTTGCCAACTAGGTTCCTTAGGGTTTACCGACTAGGTTCTTTGGCTGATAACATAATGTAGTATTAACCTTTACATTTTACAACATATGTATGATGTTAAAACAATATAAAACATCAAGATCTCATCATTGTCTAGCTCGGTAGAGTTGCCCATTGAATAACTTATCCCTTTATTCATCATATTCTTTCCTTTGTCTTTACCGACTTCTTTATAATCTTCATATCATATTTCTTAAGATATGGCAACATCATACTGAATTAGAAAATCAATTTCTTGACATCAATGACAAAATAATAATATCAAGACAGTAAAATATCTTTAATCAGTTATGTCCATAATCATCAACAACCTTCTCAATATCCTTGTTATATTGTCAACAATCTCCCTCTTTGGCATTGATGGCAAAACCAATTGATTTGACCATTAAGAATTCAGATTGTTGTGATTCTAAAATGGTGAAATGCTCTCCCCCATACATCAGACTTCTCTTCTAGTTTTCTCTCAATCTTCTCAAGTCTTCTCCTCCTAGTAGTCTTCTCCTCCTTGGGTAGGTCTTCTCCCCCTTGTAGTCTTCTCCCCCCTTTGACAACAATGCCAAAAAGAAAAGAACTAAAACATAAGTTATTTCTATAAGAAGTTATTTCCTGCTGATGTGTATCAACTAAGTCTTGGTTAGAGCATTTGATTACAATTCCTGTTCCTTGTATCATTTTCTATATTATCCCAATATTGTTCTAGTACACTTTTAGAAAAGCATTCTTAAAAGTGTATCACTCCAGCATCAACTCCCTAAAAGATATTCAATAGATTCATCGAAGTGATGCTTTTATTGAACTCGGTCAGTGAGTAGGAGATAGGGGTAGGACCCCTAACTTACTTCTGAGATATTCAAAAGTGTCCTTTGGTAGTGGCTTGGTGAAGATATCAGCTATTTGTTCCTTTGTGTTAACATATTCCAACACCACTTTCTTTTCATGAGCTTCTTCTCTAAGATAATGATATTTGATAGATATGTGCTTTGTCTTAAAGTGCATAACAAGGTTCTTTGAAATATTAATGGCACTAGTATTGTCACAGAATATAGTTACTGGCTCGGTAACTTTCTCATTTATACCTTCCAACAATTGTTTGATCCATGCAATGTTGGTACAATTAACTGTTGCAGCAACATATTCAGCTTCGGCTATTGACTAAGAAACACATCCTTGTTTCTTGCTAGGCCAACTCACTAGTCTTTCTCCTAAGAAGAAAGCTCCTCCACTTGTGCTTTTCCTATCATCAATGTTGCCTGCCCAATCAACATCAGTATAGACTTTCAAATCAAAATCATTTCCTTTCTGATATGCTAAGCCATAAGCTTCAGTGCCTTTCAAGTATCTGAAAATTCTTTTGATTGTTGTCATGTGTATTTCCTTAGGATCTGCAGAGAATCTTGCAACAATACCTACTGCATGTGCTATAGCAGGCCTATTGTGAACAACATATTGTAGTTTTCCAATCATGGATTGGTAGAGTGTCTCATCAACAAATGCAGATTCATCATTCTTTGATAGTTTGCAGTTTATAGTCATAGGAGTACTTACTGGCTTTGAATCCTCCATGCCAAATTTCTTCAAGATTTCCTTTATGTATTTGGATTGAGTAATGAAAATTTCATTTTTCATTTGCAATATCTGTAAGCCTATAAAATACTTTATCTCACCAATTAATGACATCTCAAATTCTTTGCTCATTTCATTACCAAAGTTCTTGCATAAAGAGTCATTTCCACAAAATATAATATCATCAACAAATATGGTTGAGATTAGTATTCCATTTTCATCATTCTTCATGTACATGTTGTTGTTCTCACTTGTCCTTATAAAACCAATCTTAATCAAATAAGAGTGTAGTCTTTTATACCATGCTCTAGGTGCTTGTTTCAGACCATATAAAGCTTTGTTCAATTTACATACCTGATCTTTATTATTTTCTTCAATAAATCCTTCAGGTTGTTCAATGAAAACTTCTTCTAATATTCCATTCAGAAATGCAGATTTGACATCCATTTGATATACCTTGAAGTTTTTGAAAGAAGCATATGCCAACAATGTTCTAACTCCTTCATGTCTAGCAACAGGTGCAAAAGTCTCACCATAATCAATTCCTTCTTCTTGGGCATAACCTTTGCAAACCAATCTTTCTTTGTTCTGAATGACCTCTCCTTTCTCATTTAGCTTGTTTCTGAAGATCCACTTTGTACCGATTACATTTTTGTCCTTAGGTCTTGGGACTAGTGTCCATGTGTCATTTTTTTTTATTTGATCAATCTCTTCAGTCATAGCATTTATCCAATCTTCACTGTTGAATGCCTCTTTTACTATTCTTGGTTCAAATTCAGATATCAAACATGTGTTCTATCTTAGTTTGTTACTTGTCATCACTGGATCATCCTTATCTCCTATAATCTAACTTGGTGCATGATGTCGTCTGACATATTTGGCTAATACAGGCTCTGTATGATCCTCTTCATCACTTGCTAACTAGATATCTTCCTCGTTTCCTTCAATAGTTATCTCGGTAGGACTTTTCAGTTGGACATAGACAAATTCATCATAGTCTTCTGGTTCTTTGGAATTCCTGTCATCAGTTCTTTCTGCAAATTCATCAATTTTTACATTTTCACTTTCTACTATTTTGTTAGATGATTTGATCAGACATTTAAATGCTTTGCTTCTAGAAGAATATCCTAGAAATGTTCCTTCTTCACTTTTCTAATCAAACTTGCCATTTCTATCATCTTTATGAGCATAGCATTTGCTTCCAAAGATCTTAAAATAACTTACATTAGGTTTCTTGCCATACCAGATTTCATAAGGTGTCTTCAAAGTACCTTTCTTCAATTGAACTTGGTTCAAGGTGTAAACAGCTGTGCTTATTACTTCTCTCCAAAACTTTTGTGGAACCTTCTTCTCAATCATCAGTGTTCTAGCACAATCCATAATAGATCTATTTCTTCTTTTAGCTATTCCATTCTGTTGTGGAGTCCTCAGTATAGAGACTTGTCTTTTAATACCATGATCATTGCAAAATAGGTTGAACTCATCAGAAGTGAACTCTCCTCCTCTATCTGATCTAAGACATTCCAGTTGTCTTCCTATTTTATTTTCAACTCTAGCCTTGTACCACTTAAACATTTGAAAAGCTTCTGATTTTTCCTTAAAAAACATTACTGACATCATCCTTGAATAATCATCCATAAATAATATGAAATACTTATCACCATAATAACTTTGAACTTTCATAGGACCATAAAGATCAGTGTGTACAAGATCTAAAATTCCCTTAGAAGTGTAGTACTTACTTGTAAATCTAGATCTTGTCATCTTGCCCATTTGGCATCCTCAGCACATAGCATTCTCAGGTTTTTCAAGACTCGGTAGACCTCTTACTCTATGCTTCTTACTTATCTTGATCAGATTATCAAAATTAACATGACAAAACCTTTTATGCCATAACCAGGTGTTATCAATCTTTGCATGCAAAAACTTATTGTGAGTTGAGTCAAGGTGAAATGTATTACCTTTTGTTTGTGTCCCGGTAGTAGCTAACTTTCCACTCTTGTCATGAACTTTGATAATTCCTTTCTGAAATTCTATTCGGTAACCTGTGTTGTTTAGCTATGCTACACTCAACAAATTATATTTCAAACCTTCAACCCAGTAAACATCATTGCATCTTGCTTTATCAAGAAGTGTTATGGATCCTTTACCTCTTACCAGACATGGTGCACCATTACCAAATCTAACATAGCCTCCATCATAATCTTCTAACATAACAAACTTGTGTTTATCTCCTCTCATATGATGTGAGAATCCACTATCTATAATCCAAGAATCATTAATGTTTATGTGAGATATTAGGGCTTTTTCTTCATACCTTTCTTCATCTGATCCATCCTTGATAGCCACATAAACAACTTCCTCTGTATTAGTCTCATCTGATTTATCATCTTCAGATTCCTCATCAGCAATTAAGCAGGTCTTTCTATCTCTTCTTCTGAAGTCTCGATGACCTCTGTAATGATTATCTTTTTGTCTGTCATCTCGGTAATCTCTCTTTTCAATGAACTCTTTGTCAGGATAGTTAGAAGCCATATGTCCAATATTATCACAATTGAAACATTTCAAGGGTAGTTTTCCCTTATACTTACCTTTGCCTCTTGGTAACCTTTTGGCCAATAGTGCTTCAAACTCTTCTTGCTTTCTGATTTCTTCATATAGTTTGTGTACCTCCTCCATGTTCTTCTGAAATCTTTCACTTGCTCCACTATGATCTCCTCTAGAGTACTTATACTTTCTTTCATTGTAATCATTAGATTCATTCAGATGAAAATAACTAAATGCAGATTCAACTTTATTTACCGATGACCCACTGTTATCAAAATTACTTAGCTCAAATGCATGTAGCTTACCAATAGTAGCATCCAAGGAAACTGGCATATTAGGTACAGACCTCAATTCATTGATTACAGAGACTCGGATTGCATAGGCAGGTAGAAGGGTTCTTAACAACTTACTTGTCACATCGTTTTCTTCAATAGTTCCTCCTACTCCTTTGATTTGATTTATAGTCTCCTTTAGTCTTGTACTGTACTAGGTTATGTTCTCACCTTCATTCATCCTCATAGATTCAAGTTGTCCTCTTAGACTATCAACTTTTTCTCTTTAAACATATTCATCTCCTCCATATATAGATATGAGCTTAGTCCACATAGCCTTCACATCATTGCAGCCTTCTAGATCATTAAACTTAGAATCGGTCAATACAGATGTTATTTCAATCATTGCTTGAATGTGTTCTTGCTTTGCCTTTATCTCTTCCATAGTCAATGGATAGGTGCTCGGTGCAACAAAATCATTCCCCAAATAGTATATAGCATATTCTCCAACTCTTGATAGATGTAGCTTCATCGCTTTCTGCCATGTAGAGAAACTTGACTTATTCAGCTTAGGTGCATCCCTCTTATACATCTTTGGATCTTTAACTCAAGTGCCTTTAAACTTTCCTTTCGGAGTCCAAAGCTCTGATACCAATTTATAGTTCTGATACTTAATATAAGTACAGATCGGATAGCCAACAAGATGAGAAGGGGGGGGTGAATCATACAAACTTAATCATTAATAAAAACATAAGATTCAACGTCGGTAACATATATCAGTCATAGTATAAAAACTGTCAAACATGTAAACTCAAAAGCATATGAACAATATAAACCTCATAACACCAGATTTAATGTGGAAACCCAAATAGGGAAAAACCATTATGGGATTTTGGACCCACTAAGAAATATACTCTTCTAGAGTATGCTCGGTTAAAAGCCAATCCTGTTAAAGATTACAAAACACATCGCTAGATGTGACCCAGCCAAGGGATTTCCCTCAGATCTGTTAGGATCTTGACTTTGTTAGAAGTGACCTTGTCAAAGGATTTCAAACACTCATTTAGAATGTCACCTTGTTAGAGGATTTACTTATAAGACTATTAAGTCCACTCAGTTAAGAGATTTCCTATTACTTTCACAAGCTATCAGCAATACAATCTATCTACAACTTTACATCTAAAATGCTAAAGCAGATTCTTATTTGTTCAATACAATCTAGACATAGAACTATTCTGGTCTATCTGCTAGGCATCAATACTCTATTATTCCAATAGGTTTTCAAGCTTCTGTGCTCGGTGATCACTATGTAGCATCCCTATGCATACACTTGCCCGCATTCATTATTTATCAACAGTTTCCTCTTTATAAACAATCATCTAACTGCTTAATCTCGTTGATCTCATTTCCCATGATCAATCATAGCCATCAGATCTTCAATCTTGTCCAGGTTCATTGTATCTTATGATCTGAAAAATGTTTTACCCTACCTCAGAACTTGCACAATCATCTTGGAACTTGTGTTAGGGTAATGCGGTTCAATCTGAGCTGTAGATCTTCTTGCCAACTTTCCATTGCCTTAGATTTGTTAACAAACTTCTTCCATGGCTTGCCAATCATTGATCTACTCTAGCTCATCAACTTCTTTCATTAAATATCACATGTAACCATTTAATGCATTCTGTTATAGCTCGGTTACAACTTGGTGAATACTAAACTTTACTCGGTAGACATTCTATCTTCATTAACCGACTGTGATAACCTTAGGGTTTATCGACTAGGTTCTTTGGCTGATAACATAGTGTAGTATTAACCTTTACATTTTACAACATATGTATGATGTTAAAACAATATAAAACATCAAGATCTCATCATTGTCTAGCTCGGTAGAGTTGCCCATTGAATAACTTATCCCTTTATTCATCATATTCTTTCCTTTGTCTTTACCGACTTCTTTATAATCTTCATATCATATTTCTTAAGATATGGCAACATCATACTGAATTAGAAAATCAATTTCTTGACATCAATGACAAAATAATAATATCAAGACAGTAAAACATCTTTAATTAGTTATGTCCATAATCATCAACAACCTTCTCAATATCCTTGTTATATTGCCAACACTGCCTTCTCCAGGAAATTTGCCTTCCCTAGGAAATTCGCCTTCCCCAGGATGTCCACCATTCCTAGATTTGAAATTTGGGATTCCCGCTCCTTTTCACTTTGCACCCATTCCCACTTGCCAATTATATATGTTATCAAGAATAATAGGCCTAGCTTTTATCTCAACTATAGATACACTAGTTAGCATTACATCATCATTTTATAATGCAACATTAGCTAAGAAATCAGCCATGATGTTCTTTAATCTTTCTATCCAGTTAATAGAAAATGCACAAAAATGCTCGATCACATCCCAAAATGCATGTTTATATCTTTTTAAGCGATCATTTTTAGATGCATACTTAGATCTAACTTGAGAAACAACTAACTCTGAATCCCCTAATACTCTTAATGACTAAATCCCATGCTTCTTTGCAACTTCAAGCTCCAATAACAAGGCTTCATATTCAACGGTGTTATTTGTACACTGGAAAGCTAACAAAAAAGAGTATTTGAAAGTTATACCTGATGGGGACATAAAAAGAACTCCTGCTCCAGATCCTTCCTTAGAGAAAGCTCCATCAAAATACATGTGCCACAAACCTTGTTGTTGAGATTCCAATTCAGTCACAATAGAATCTGTATTTTTTAACTGAGGTAGAATTGGTTGCATTATGAAATTATCAAGATCTACATTAATCATACAATTTAACATACTAGCGTCTATCTTCTCAATTACCCTAGGGGCACGTGGTTCTCTATACAACTTAACCTAGCTTCCATTTATTGGGACTATAGCATATGAAAGATCTAACTGAACATTTCCCCCCACTATTGCAGCCCACTATCTGGATAGTAGCATGCCATAATGAGGTTTTGTATCAGTTACTATGACATCCATCTTATATGTCACTTCAGGAAATGCTGCTATCTTTACCTCCACATATTTCATTGTACCTATCACAAGTACTTCTCTATTATCCATAGCATAGCACTTCCCATAAATACTATTTACTAATAATCCCAATTCTTTCATGACACCATATGGCATCACATTTGCAGCAGCACCAGAGTCTATCATACAGTTCTTAATTAATTTGTTATTCACTAACAAAGTTACATAGAAAGGATCAACTTGTGAAGGTTCTTGGGTAATAGTTGTTCCCACATATATCTTTGGAGTTTGCAACTCATGATCCTTTTCATCTTTCATGGTAGTTGTAGGCAAAGCTACACCATTATCAGACATTTTAGAAAATAAAGATAAAGCAGCTTCTCTATGTTCTTTTATTTTTAGTAGTTCTACCAATGGGACTGTAACCTTCATTTGGGTCAGAGCTTGAGTCATATAAAAATTGAAACTATTAATTAACTCATTATTCATTTTGGCTTTTTCTACTTTAGGCTGACTTGCCTTCTTAGCTATCACAGTCCCTTGTGAATCACTAGTAGTGTTATTATTTGCCCTCTTGACTACATCTTTGGCTTGGTCACCTTTTGTATGACCATCTTGAGGCAAGGTGCCATTACTTGCTATCCTTTTATGAGATACATCTTTCATAAACAAGGAGCTAGGTTCACCCTGATCTCCATCCCATTTACTACTTCTCAGATTGTAGTTGTGCTTGGCCTTGGCTATGGAAGCCTTAGTAATATTTTTTACCTCTTCATCACTGGGTCTTCTAAGATGAACTTCTTCATCTTCAATGGTTACCATATTTAAAGCGGGATGCCAGTCAATTTGTAGCTTCCTTTGGTAACAATTATTATAATTTAGCACATTACACTCACTAGATTCACTTTGTGAAGACTCATTATCACTTTCAATAACAGTCTCAGACATGTTAATATCAGGCTCACCCTATTTTCTCATGGATTCTTCAAGGGCTTGAGCTACAACACATTGGTGAGGAGAATGTGGTCCATCACAGGCCATGCACCAAGGAGTATTTTCCATATTGTGTACATTTTCTCCTTTCAAAGGATCTAGGGTGTCTTGGCTTTGAGGCATTTTTTAACTTATCATTATGAGGTTTTCCATCCTTCCAAGTAGTGTTGTAAGGCATATCATGTAATCTAGGAGGCCTATCTTGCTAATTCTAATGAGGCTTATCATTTTTACTTACCTTAGCAGTAAGATCTTTCATAGCAGTCATCAGCTTTTCTATTTTATCTTCTTCCCTAGAAACTTTATTGGGCTATTGTTTTGATTCTTGCCACAACCTTCCATGGATCCTCCTTCCCACTTTTCCAGATTCTTTCCTATTACTTTCCACATTGATGGCAATTATAAAAGCATCTCTTAGGCTATGTGGGTTTTTATCCCTCAAAATGTAAGCCATTTTAGAATCAAAAGCATTATAATAGGTGTTCAGACACATGTTATCATCTAGTCTCATCACTTGGTAAATCCTATGCATTGCTTTTTGAAATCTTGCATTGAAATCTATGACAATTTCATTATCAGACTTCCTAATGTTATTGAACTCATTGAGCATGAAACTCACATTTGTTTTATCACCATATTGTTCTTGAAAGCAATTCTTAAAATCCTCCCAAGAGCTAATGCTATTCACAGGCATACCTCTATACCAATCCCTTGCATCATCCACCAAGGATTGTACAAATAATTTCATGATAACATCTTCAACTACAATCTCATAGTCATTTATCAGGTCACCAAAAGATTTTAGGTGCTCTTCTACACTTATAGCATTATTGTCGGCAAACTTATGAAGCCTATCCCTCAATTCAGTAGGAACATGGTTAGGGTACCCTAGGATTCCATCAAAGAAGAGATTCATGTACAACTCTAGGTTAATGGGTCTTCTCTAGAACTGGTTCGCAGCAAGGTTATTACCCACATTCATTCTCACATTAGGACCATGAGTTGGAGAGGCTTGGTTGCTTTGGTTGGTAATAGGAACTTGATTAGCTGGAACAGTGTTCACAAGGAGGGTTGATTGAATTTTGATTGGAGGGAGTGAGGCATGCTGAGGTAAAGGTTTACTTGGGTCTGTTGAAGGAAAAATTATGGGAGGAGCCTTTAGATAATTAATTTTTCTTTTAACCTCTTTATTGGTTTCTTCTAATTAAACCTTTTCCAATTCCCTTTGTAGGTCTTCCTTCTCTTTCCTCATTCTATCTATCTCTCTCTCATGTGCAGACAACATATGAGAGATTTTTGTTGTAGTATTGGACCCAGAACCATCTTCCATGCACTTCTATTTTTCTTTTTCAACATTATTTCTAATAGGTTGTGGGTCACTAAGGACCTCCCTACTAGGTTGTACAACAAATTTGTGTGCAGGGTTGATCTTGGCAGTAAAATTTTCTCTGATGGCTAGACCTTCATCCTCACTCTTAGTTTTCTTTTGGGTGAATAATTCAAGATCAGCAATCTATCTTAGAAGCCTATCCCTCTCAATCAATTTAGCTTTCACTTCCTTTTCTTTATTTGCTTCTTTCTGTGCTCTTAGGGAGATCAAGTGATGAACTCTTTTATTGAGAACCTCAATTTCTTGGGATACCTTATCCTCATCAGGGAAGATCTCTTCTAAATCCAATATATTGACTTAATCTATAATGATTAGACTAATGTTTCCATCTACAGTTCTAGGTACATAATCCATCTTAACATTTGAACTATTCCTATCCTTCCCAGATAAACTAGCATGAGAGATCCTCTAATTTAATAATTGGACATCCTCATTATTACCAAACAAACTAGAATGGAAACCCAAAATGTCTTGCTCAGATTCACGAGAAGAAGAATTTGAATTTGCATATATGGGTCTATCAGATGACTTACCCGTATGAATGCCCTTTTGTACCTAGGCAACACTAGATGGCTCATGTGCAACTGATCTTTTTTGGCCTCTTCATGCCTGCTCAGGTAGTCTTTCTTGCAACATCTCATGAGGATTTTTCCTCATAAATGATCTGGTGTTCCTTTCTCTCTACATTATACTTGTTTTCCTTAAAATTAATTATGCTTATTCAAGAGCATTGGTTATCTTATGTCAGAGTTGCCACCCAAAAAAATATGGGAAAATAAGAAAACAAGCTTTGACAAATCACTTGCAGGGGATTAGATAAAAAGAAGATTTTTAGAGAAAGAGAAATAACACAGATGAGGGATAACACGGCCTACTACAATGACCAAACACACATACATTTGAACAAAATTTCAAGCTAACACAAGCGCCAATCCATATAACAAATTCACACTATGACTTTCCCCAACAAAGTTGCCACTTTTGTTGTTCTCAAATTCTGATTCCCTCCTATCCTCCCTGTAAGAAAATTTGATAACTCTATTTGCATATGAAGAGGACACCAAGAAAATAGAATTCTAGAATAACATATAACAAGGTTTCAACAAAATCTTCTACACTTTGAACTTATCCAAAGGTCAGGTGGGTATACCTTTTTGTGAATACTTTCACACTTTTAAATTGAAATCCACAATAAACCAATGCTAAAAACCTATGGACTACATCACCTCAATAAAACTAAAACATTAAAGAAAACTTATACTCATCTTCAGTCTTGATCCCAAGAAAGATAGAGAGAATTCCACAAATGATATCAGTGCCTTCTCCAGGCTACAGATTCACCCAAATTAAACAAGAGTTCCAAATCTGAACATTTTCATACATTTCATCACTTTGGCTTTCATAAACCTTATACATGCCTGACATCTATATAAGTTCTTTCCCTTTAAACTAAAACCATTTATCGAATTCTAAACAGCAGACAATTGATTTACTGACAAAAATATTTCCTGCATGTTTAATTCCTCTCCTGAAGAGAAAAGACAGAAATATATCTATAAGATTGTCTTACAATCCATGCTCAATCGAATAACCCTAAATTATTCAAATGAAACCAGCAAACTAATGAATGCACACCAGAAGACAACAAAGATTTAGGCCTAAAAAAACTTTGATCTATATATTCATATTCACTTTAAAAATCTTACATAACTCAAGGTAATTTCTAAGAGAACTAGAAAACCCTAGATATATTTCAGCAGAGTCTCTTTACAAATTCTTGTGATGATCTATCGTTAAGTCCTAGTATCCATTAAAAATAATATGGATGCAACACAAGCTTCGGACTTTCCTAAGAATAGTTTGTTACAACTACAATTTTTCTTCAAAAAGAAGTTACAAGTTATTTTCAATCCTAGTGGCCTTTTAGTTTTTTATTTCGCTGCAACATCTTCTTGAATCTTTGCTTCTTGCACAGTGTATTTTCTTGTCTACTCTTGGAACACGTCATCACTAGGCCAGGAGAAACTGGCAATCTTCTTCTTCAATTTATCCAACCTTTTCCATGTGTTTCTTATTTTCTTAACCTCTGATTCCAAAAAACCATAATGTGACTTTATCTTCTCTATTTCTTCAATTGTTTTGATAAACAAAGATGTGTCATCTATATTGATGACTTCATTCACCCTTTGGGGCAAATTAGCTCCTAGCTCATCAAGCCACACCTGTTTGTCCTTCAACTAATTTGGACTGACAAAACCCCCAGGAAACAGTTCAAACTTATGTTCAATATATTCCTTCATGTATAAGTTAGCCTTCCTCTCTACACAAGATCTTCCTTCTACTAGCCTAGTCATGCCTTTTACTAACTCACAAGTGGATGTAATATTTGCATCAGACCCTGCCTCATCATAAGATGCACACATAAGTTCTAAATCCACCTCCCTAGGCATCCACTTATTCAAAATTGGCTCCAGAGTAGCCTTGTCTCCATTCAGCTCAATCAATATATCCAAAATTATTTGCATATTAATGTGTAAAATAGAGGATCCTATTGTGTCAGCAAAACTCAAAATTGTGCCCCTGACCTTTTCCTCATATTTTCTTGCAAATAGGGCCTAAGCCTGTTTCAACATTTCTAATTCATCTTGTAAGGTTTTAGCTGGTTGAAAACTAGAAGACATAGGAGAAGAGGGAAATTCAATCATGGGACTGGTGGGTGGAGGTCTTGCTAGAGAAGATGCAATCGTTAGAGTAGAGGGCTCACCTTTATGATATTTCCCTGCCAATTGACTGTAATTTAGCAATGATGTTATCTATGTTGGCTATCTCTCCTTTGGCATCATTATAAGCCTTTAAAATTGTTTGTAATTTTACCTGGAGATCTACCTTCTCCTTAGCTTCCTTCTCAGCCACTACCACACTGAATTTGGTTGTTTCTAGAACTGTGCTGGCAGCCTCTACCACCCCTATGTCTTGTACTCTCTCGACAATCATACCTCCAAGGTAGCTGGACTCTAAAGTGCCCTTCCTTCTTCTGATCTCATCCCTCTTTAAGGACCACATGACCAAAGCAACATTGTCCTTGTTGAATGTGACTCCTTCCATGGGCTTAGTTTCTTTCCTGACTGCTTCAAGCACGAAGGCATCTACTATGTCCCATTCAAGAATAATTAGCACACCAGCCTTTGATACCATTTCTCCCCCCTTTTTAGGAGTAATGGTTTTGAACTCTACCATCATTTCTTGTTTCACTTCCTCCTCCACTACAATTGCATCTTTGTGGGGTTTCTCACTCTTTTTCTTCTCACATCTTGCTTTAAATTGTTCAATGTTTTGTTTCCAAATAAATTGCATAAAGGATCATGTTGTAAAAAAATTATTATCAGCTAGGAACTCCTCATTGGTTTGTTTGATAGTAGGGTCTAACTCCTTTCCTTTGAACTCATCTGCAGTCAAGTTCATCTCAGCACTTGGTGGCTCTTCAAGCATTCCCTCTTGTGTTTCCTCATAAGTGTAGGCAATCTGCTCGAGTCTCCCTGACTACAATAACTGCTCAGCCACTGCATGTTCATCTCCCACATGGATTGGGGACTGGAATGGAGAATATAAAGGTTCACTTGTTTGCACCTCTTTTACCACCCTTTTCCTTTTAGGGGAGTCTTGTATATCAATGACATCTTCTATTTCTCTTTTCCCTTTTGAAGTAAAGGGCTCACCAGTTACCAGTACTAGAACATTGTACCTTGGTTTCTTATGCATTACATAATCACCTGGAGGGATGGCTTTAGCAAAGGCAGGCTTGGATAGAACTACTTTAACCTTTTTAGGATCATTTCTTATTATAGCTTCCCTCTTTTCCTTCAGAGTTTGCATTAAGTCTTCAAAATAAAGAATTAAGAATTTAATTTTATCCTCAAAGGGAGTAAAACTAGATAGAGGATCATAACCAGTACCAAATTGGTGGATAAAATCAAGAGCCTTTTTGTATGCTATCCATTTTTCTTTTTTCAATTCCTTTTCATCTAAATTGAATTCACTTTTGATCAGATCCTCAAGAAAATGGAACTGGTGAGCTCTGCCTTTGCATACTACTCTCTTTCTGAACATACCATTGAAGAAATCTTTAGGGTCAACAACCTTGATACTGTAGTAGACAACCTATATGGTTGAAAGAAATTATCAAAGTGTTCCCAACCACCCTTGATGATTACAAATTGATGAGCCATGGTGATAGTTGGGAAAATGGTCCCTTTTCCCCTATTTGTTAATTCTGCCTCTTGCACACCCTTGATTTGCCTCAGGACCTCTGTAATTCCTATCTTCAATGGGACTTGATAGGGGAGAAAGTATGGGGTGCCTATGAAACCATAAACTTTGAACACAGTAGAGATAGGGTATAAATATTGTAGGTTAGGAAATAGGAAATCATCACAAAACAAGATAAACATAATAGCTCAATCACAAATGCATTTATTGCAATGAATCTATCCTAAGACACACTCAATAGAGACATGAAACAAAAACATTCAAAAGCAAAGAAATTATGCAAACCATAGACACGATTTGAATCCTCCTTCATGCGGCTCCATTGTTCTTCTTTCCTCTCCAAATAGTTGTGGATCTCACCTACAAGTGTACACACAATTGAAAGCAAGTAGACGAGATTTTTGATCAAGAGTACTAGAAGCGTAAATTCGGTAGTCTGATTACCAATTAGCTTTGATTGATGAAGATCATCCAATTTATAGAAGAATTGGAGAGATGACAAGATTAGCATGATAGTGATTCGAATGGAAATTCAAATCAAGAATAGCAAAATTATGACATGTATATGACAAATTGCTATGCAAGGATTTATGACAATTTATGACAAATTTCTATGCAAGGATTTATGACAATTTATGACAAATTTCTATGCAAGGATTGATTGATTGTCAATTATGACAAATTATGACAAATTTCTATGTCATTTCCATGAATTTAGGAGAGAAATAGGAGGAAATTGAAATTAGGAATTAGAAAATTAAGAAATTAGAAAATGAGGAATTTAGGAATTAAGAAATTTGATGAAAATTAGAAATTAGGTAAATTAATTAATAATTTATCATTTATTAATTAATTCACAAGGAGGAATAATTAGCCAATTAAATGAACATTTAATTGCAATGAGAAGACTTAGGATAAATAAACAATTTATTAATCCTAAAGGAAGAAATGACACACACAAGGTTAAATGATTAAATCACGAAACCCTAGAAGATGAATTAGGTCTTGATGAAAGATAATTGACTCGATTCGATTTGATTTTGGATTGATAAATGACCAATGTGATAAATGATTTGATTAATAAATACGCCAATTGACGAGGAACAATGACAAATTGATCCAAATTGACATAATTGAGACAGACAACAATCGATGACAAATCGATCGCCAAATGACAAGATTGACAAGAGGACAAGAATCGATGACAAAATAGATTGCAAAACGACAATATTGAAAATGACCATGATCAATGACAAATTGATCACAAAATGACAAGATCGAACATGACAACGATTGATGACAAATCGATCGTTAAGATGACAAGATTGAAGGATTGATGATAAATCGACAAGATTGATAAGAGGACAATGATTGATGACAAATCGATCGCAAGATTGATAGGACAAAACCCTAATTAGGATTGACGATGTCCAAAATGATGACAAATAAGCACGCACATTGATGCAATAGGATAAAATTGATCAAAATCATGATTGGAGATTGTTGTCGACAAGACCAAATTCGAGAGCGAGATAAATGAAGAATGTAGAAGAAAGACTCGATGTTCTCAAATGATAAAAACCAAGTACGAACCATAGGAGAAATGTTAATGCGACGCAAAAACCTAAAATGAGGCAATGCACAAATGTTAAAGTATGACTCCGCAAGTGTTGACCATTTTTAGGTGTCTACATTTTGCCCCTCTTTGAGACAATGCGATTTTGAGCGTTGTTTCAAAGAACAGTAATGAAAATGCCCCAGACAATGACAATGACATATGCATGCCCCCTCGAGGAATTGGCCGGAAATGTCGAGAAAAGAGGCCAATTGATCAATAAAAATGATAGGAGACGATAGGATCAAACGGACTGACAATCGGATACCGGATGCATGAAGGACAAGCAATTGAAGATGCAAAAGACCACAACCAACATAAGATGGAGAGTATGCACGTCCATCTATGCACTGACAAAGAGCTATAAATGAGACCAAGAGAGTGAAAATTGCTCATTTGCACGAGACAAAGAGGAGGATTTGTTGCTCTAGACAAGGACACTTGTAGATAGATGGCGAACATTCCAATGGCGGATCACCTCGGGGAACGCATACGCACATTCAGATGACCGGATGATGCAAGAGCAGTGGTATGAATCTCAAATACCCATGTTTTCAATTTCATGAATTTTGATTGCTTGCAGGACATTGCGGGGCCCACAGGAAATGCAGAAACTGACTTCTACGCTTGTGTAGGGTGAATCTTGTGCTTGTGTAGGGTCTTCTGCACTTGTGTAGGGAGACACAAGTGCAGGTTACCTGAAATAGGCGCAGGTTCCTTGACACAGGCGCAAGAGTGCATGGAAAACCCTAATTTTGGTCAAAATAACATGCAAATGATCCGGAAAGGGGGGACAAGGATAGGATAGGTCAAATTAGATGAAAAACACCCTGATTAGACATGAAAATGAGGAAATGCAACCCATAGGAGCAAACCCTAAAACTGACAAAATTTGCCCCAATTGTGATGCAGAGTCGACAGTATCCGTTGATCACACAGGAAAACTGACCAGATTGCTTCATGCTACGACATAGACTCAGGAGCATAGAGAGAGATACCTTAGCAGGACTTGTGATATACTATGTCACATTCATGCCTGAGATTAGGGCAAACACAAGACTGCTGACCGCATTGGCAGAGCGATGGCATTCAGAGACTTCCTCATTCCATCTGGCGACTAGAGAGGTGACGGTGACACTGGAGGATGTATGGCATATCCTCCGCATTCTGATTCATGGAGAGATGATAGAGTATGACCTAGTGACAGGGAGAGAGGCATTGTGCAGATTGTTTGAGTGTGACGCAGATGATCTAGATATTGTCGAGAGGGAGATTGGCTGGGAGACCATGGCATCAGAGTATGATCGACAATATGTGGTGATAGCAGTGGTGATAGCATGTCTACTGGTAGGGGATAGACGAGGACATGGATTCCCTATTGGATGGGGAAGAGTTCTAGAGCGGATGGCGACAGAGGGGACAGTGTACGCATGGGGACCATGTGTACTGGCGATGCTCTATTTTAAGCTGCATTAGATAGCATATCAGGGAGTGCAGACATTGAGCTGTGGAGTCACATTGCTACAGGTATGGGCATTTGAGCACATAGCTATATGTCGACTGATCACAGATAGACAGGTAGTACCACACCAACCATATGTGTATTGCTATGGGGGAGCATTGAGACAGGGTCCTTTTGGATATATATTGTATTGGCGACATGAGCTAGATAGACTAAGAGAGTTCACATGGAGGCCATATCGTGATTGTTTGGGATGGTCAGATGACAATGATGAGCTACCATATTGTAGATAGGAGAGGTACCTAATTGGGTGACCAGTGAATTGCCAAAGAGTAATTGAGTTGTACCTACCAGAGAGAGTCAGATGATAGTTTGGAGAGAGGCAGGATGTACCCAGGAGGACTGCACACTTTGCCCGATCTCATAGAGAGACGAGTCAGTGGGGGAGTATGATTCAGCCACACACAGCATATGCGGACTTCTCACAGCTACAACAGAGACAGTGGGAGTGGAGATCAGAGGTGGTGGACGCTGGGACGACAGATGAGTATGATAGATGGTTTGCACGATGGCGGCCAGTGCCATTGATAGATCCGGATATTCCAGTACCGAGGCGATAGGAGGACTTCCCACTCACAGGAGAGGAGGAGGGAGATGATGAGGATGAGGAGGATGAGGATGGGGATGAGGATGAGGATGATGATGGGGATGACGATAGAGATGAGGATGGCGGGGATGAGGAGGACAGAGATGAGGATGGGGAGCAGGAGGCATTACAGGACATACCCATAGAGCCAGAGACAGCTAGGACAGAGGAGATGGAGATATTCAGGGCTACCATAGCGAGTCAGCAGGATCACATTGAGACTTTAGAGAGAGAGCATGATCAGTTCAGAGTGGAGATAGCTAGACTCACAGCGACTCGAGATGCGGCGATTGCTCAGGCACAACGAGAGGAACAGAGAGTCACGGAGTATATTGGGTCGATTCGGGATGCTAGTGTACGGGAGCTAGGATAGATGCTGGTAGAGACTGGAGAGGAGATATGCCATTGGAGGTCACTATATGAGAGTGCAGTTCCACCAGAGCAGAGAGCACCTTCATATCGGGCACGATCGAGGACAGAGAGCAGGGCACGCTCTCGGAGGTCATTGAGCAGCATGGGGGTGAGTGGACCGATGAGACCACCACAGCCAGGACCAAGAGGGACATCATCCGCAAGACATTGCAAGGATGAGGAGGACTGAGGGAGAATCCAGTGACAGAGGCACGTGCTCCTTAGACAGACAGTAGACATTATGTAGTTTGACATTTTGTAGTCAGCCTGCGAGCCATACTTAGGACAGACAGTCCGATTTTGTACTCTGATATTATTGTGACATATGATATGATATGCATCGATATGATGAGATGCAAATGACTTATATGATTTTCCCTGTATGGATGACTTATGCACTGTTTATGTACCTTTGTGGAATATGTATGGATGTATATATTTTTTTGCTTATGCATTTTTGATGCATTTATAATATGAAATGGATAAGATGCTTGATATGATGCGAATGTAATGCAAATGTACTAACAAAATGGATGCAGGATGTAGCATATGTGTGCGGGGAAATCGGAGCACTAAACCAAACTGACTATCTGAACTGATGGAAGAAATGTTAGTAAGAAGAAAATGAGACAGAAGATAGTTAAAGATGAAGAAAACTTGCTTTCAGTAATGCACTTTGTAGGTGAGAACCTTTATTTTTATGTAGCAAAATGGATGCGTAGCATCATGGCATTGAAGGCCAAAGCTGAAATGCAACCCCTTTTGCAAAAGACAGACACATCACAGACAAACAATAATCACAATCAAGAAAAGGGACCATGATCCATCCCGATCACTCTAAATCACTCAGTGACATCATCGAGCAACATAGGAACATGACCAAAGCCAAATATAAATCAAAAAAGATAAGATGCACAAATTCCAACAAATCAAACAAACACATTGATCTTCATTGTCAAAAGTTGAAAGCGTTGATAGGACAATCATGCCGTCTGGTTTTAGGACATGTGGTACCCCGTCTAAGATAGGACACAGTTTGGTTTCGAGTATACCACACCCTGTATAAGACCCATGATAGTAGAGCCAAGGACAAATGATTTTGATGGTAATATTTGATTGATATGACAATTTGGATCAATTTGAATGTTTGGTTTGAGTAAAAAGTTCATCTGTTTAAGCGTGATTTCATTAAAGCACAAGGTGCGATTGCGAGGTGTTGGATGTATACTTAGTGAGCTGTCTATGCATAAAAAGAGATCCTTTATTGCAAAATGCGTGTTTTTGGATGTTAATGTTTTTGAAATGTTTTTGTTGATTTTTTCAGGACATTTTTTATGATTTTTTTTAGGGATTTTCACTTTTTCCAATTTTTTTTGAATTTTTTTAGGACTTTATTTGAGTTTTTAGGATTTTTTCAAGACATTTTTCAATTTTTTTTGAATTTTTTCAGGACTTTATTTGATTTTTTAGGGATTTTTCTCAGGACATTTTTCAATTTTTTTTGGATTATTTCAGGACATTTTTAAAAAATTTTTTGAATTATTTCAAGACATTTTTCAATTTTTTTTGAATTATTTCAGGACATTTTTCAATTTTTTTTGAATTATTTCAGGACATTTTTCAATTTTTATGATTTTGCCCCTAGTGTCTAGCAAGGAAAGGAATATGACAGGTGAATAAATAGGCTTGCTAAAATGATGGTGGATAGAGGGAAGACAAAGGCCTTTGATCATGGAGACAATACAGATGCAATTTCCAAGGGCCATTGCGTGATGGGACAAGAGACTGGATATGACAATGTAAAGCAGTGACATGGCATGAGGGACATGTCAAGAGGTTTTTGAAACCATGTTTAAATTTTGGGTCCTTATGTCAGATCAAGATCAAGGGACAGAAAAAGAGTGTATGGATAGTGATAAGATATGGATAGGATAAGCAAGACCAAGAATGGATAAGGGACATGGACTGAAGGTTGGGATTGGCTAAGGGATAGTGGCAGAAAGTTGCAATAAGCTAGGGAATATGGATGAAAGGTTATAATAAGCAAATGGATAAATGACCAAAAGCTATGATAGACTAAAAGCTGCAAACAAGATGCATGATGCTCATGATGATCCTTAGCCTTGTAAAGATCAAAGGTGGAAAGAAGAAATGGACATGAGGGACAATAGGATATGAAGGGTAATGACAGGGGTTCGATAGGATAATGGAACAATGAAGGACAAAAGGATATGATAGGATAAAACCTGCCCCCAAGTGTAGTGTGCAAGAAGTTCATAAATTACACATGATGCCTGTTTGTCAGGTTTCATCACGGTACTTGCCCAAGGTGCCTGTTTACCAGGTTTTCACCAGTGGACGAATTATTTTTCCTTTACTTTTTTTCTTTTCTCACTTTTTGTCTCTTTTTTTTCACTTTTTTTGATTTTTTTGGATTTTGACATTTTCAATAGAAGATGGACACATGATAGGGGATGGAAGAAGGACTCAAGCATATTATTGTTTGGATAGTAGCCTTGAAAAAAATGTACCATGACCTTTAAAAGTATGCTCAAAGACATTGGTAGGATAAGGACATGGAAAAAGAGATGAAACTAAGGCAAGGATTTATGCAAAGGATTGGATCAAAGGGATGGAAGGATGGAAAATATGCATTGGATAATAGGTAGGGTATTGGAAGAATTGGGCTTCAGTGGATGGAGATGAAGGCAAGATCAACATTGGCACACACCTTGAGGGGTGATGGTCTGATGGAGAAAAAATGGATCTCAGATTGTGAGATTTGGATGGAGGAAAGGCTATGGATTTTGGGACATAAGGGCCCAAAATGGATGAAGAAGGTAATGGAGGAACAAATTTGAGATGGTTGGATGGAGGAATAGAAACTTTGGATGCCAAGTTGGATGTTTCTTTAGGCTTTTGTGCTTCAAGGAGTTGCTTAGGGATCCACATGGTTTTTGATTTTTTATGCTTTTGTGGTTCCTTGGAGTGCATTGCTTGCACAAGGGATTTAGGAACCCATATAGATTTTGAATTTTGTTTTTTAGCAATGGGCCTTTGTGGCCTTTTGGATATTTTTTTTTCTTTATAGATCAATTTGTTCTTTGTTTTGACATGTCGATTATATTGGACATGTTGATCCTTGAATACATGTGGATTGCTAGACTGATGACTTTTATACTTGGCATCCAAATTGCTTTGAGGGGAAAAGGAATGCAAGGATGGATAGGAATGAAATGGATTTCTTTTGGATTGATGAAATTTACTCAAGGATGTGTGCCTTTGCTGACCTTGCATAGAGGACAAAGGGATATAAGGACCTAAGATGGATGGAAGGTATGATGGGGAAGGGATATGTTTTGATTTTGATGGAGGGATACCAACATCTTGAGAGTGAGTTGTGTAGACATGACCCTTAAGATCTTCTTTGATATGGAGGGGTTCTTTCTCATGAAGGTCAACCCCTTTGCCTTTATGAATATTTTGATTTGTAGGATACTCTTTTCTTTGGGAAGAAGACGCGAGTCCACTATGAGGTGGATATGATATGAGAGAAATAATGAGATCCTGAAGTGGATCAGATTTCACCAAAGTGGAAGAACCCATTGTGCATGTCGAGGGTTCATGAACATCTTGCACTGACATGTTAGAATCATGAGTGGGATTAGGATCGTGAGGGGGACTAGGATTGTGTAGTGGACATGGTACAATGATAGGCTCTTCAAGAGATGAAATGGGAGAAATAATGGGATCATCAAAAGAAATGCGATCTTGGAGTGTATATGGAGCATTAAGACAAGGAGATGGAGGAACAAGTGGATCTTGTGGAGGATTTAAAGGAATAATTTGATCTTGACAAGGAGGAAGATCATTGGACTCCTCTTTAAAGGTGCTTTGCTCTTGACTTTCAATGGGATCATCGGAAAGGATGGAAAGGATATCTTGATCTTTCTCAGGAAGTGGAATGTCAATGGGATTTGAAAGGACATTGTGTTCATGAAATGGAAGGGGATCGTTTGGGATTGGATGAATTGGGATATCTTGATCTTTCTCGAGGAATGGAGTGTCAATAGGACTTTGGATATGATGGACAAGAATAGGGGAATCATCATGAGTGTCTGGCGAAATGGGATCTTGGTCAACAATTGGATGGGATTATAAGGTTTCAAGATCTTGATCTTGATTTGTTTTAAGACACGTTTCTTCATGCTCTAAATTATCCTCTTGACATGAGGTTGGACTTTGGATATGCATGGAGGATTCTGACAAGGAATCAATGTTTTGGCATGAAGGAAATGCACTTTCAACATTTGTGATGGATTCTGGCAAGGAATCAATGCTTGAACATGAGGAAGAGGGACTTCGAATGGGGTCCTCTAAATTAGGTAATGGCAATAAAGTGCATGGTGGCATTGGGTCTTGTATTTCTGATAAAAGACAAGGATGTGCATCATGAATTGGATTATTTTGGCAATCAATTATGGATAGCCCTTGGCTAATTTCATCCTTGGGTGTATTGTTTGATGAGGACAATATGGAAGGTTCTTGCAAAACTTCTAAAGCTGTAGGGATAGATGCCACCGAAGAGTCAATTTGTTTATGGGGGGATGAGGAATTGCTAGACATAGTTGTATTATCTTGATCTTCCTCAAAGAACTCACTTGGTAATTTCCTTAAGAGCATTGCAATAAAGCCACCTTTCTTTCGAGGTTTTGACATGGTTGTATCTGGAATTTGAACTTGTTTGGAAATAATTTGGTTTTGATCTTATGTCATGTTTTGATATTGGACTTGGTTCAATTGTTCTGACATGTTTGAAACTTGGGTTGGTGTGTGTTGCAACCTTTGTTTTTGAATGTTTGGTGATTGTGGTTGTTGACATTGATATTCCACCATTGGTTGAACCATTTGTGGACATTGTATAGTTGGTTGGACATATTGTTGAAATTGGACCATTTGATGTATTGGTTGTATATGTTGGACCATAGGTTGAACCATTGGTTGTATTGGTTGAAAATCTAATTGATAGTAAACACCTTCTTGTTCTTGTTATGGAGGCACATAATGTTGAAATTGATGTTGTCTCCTTTCTTGAAATTGTTTCATCATCTCTATTTGGGAGAGGAGAGCTAGTATGTCTGATCGTTCAAGAAGAGATCTTACATCAATTGGCTCAATCTTTAGATTTCGACCTGGAAATTTTTGAAACATTTTGGACATTTGTGATCTACTCTTCTCAATGTTTTTCACTCTTTGTTCCAATATCTCCTCTTCTTGAGCTAGTTTCTCCTCTAGTTTTTGTATTTGGAGACTTGTTTCATCATAGAAAGTTTGATCACTGTTGCTGTGTTGTTGGGTTGGATATAATTGTGATTGCCTTGGATTAAAATTCGATTGCATTGTCGGTTGATACATCAAACTTTGTTGCATCATTGGTGCTTGGAACCTTGTTTCAATAAACATGTCACTATGCAAATGCAATATTTTTGGAATTTTTCAAGGATAATATATGATATGCAACTAAATGCAAACTAAATAGGTGAAAATGCAATCTATGGCAAGAATGCAATCTATTATTTTTGGTTGTTTTTGAAGATTTTTACAAACTCATGAATGCAATTCTAAAAATGAGACCCTTAGGAAATTGAAATGATGTCTAGACCTCAAAGGACAAAAGGACCCAGTGACAATAAGACAAATTGACAAAGTCTCACCTATATGCTTGGATACTAAGCTAGGTTTGACCAAATGACAATAATGACAAAAAGAGAAAAGGTTTGATAAGGTCTAGACTTCTTAACAATGACTTGGGTTTATCAAAGATTTGGATTACTCAAGTATGACAAAACCTAGTTTTGACACTATATGCTAAGGGACAATTACTATGCAAGTGACCCTAATATGATATGATAATGACCTAAGCTTGATGAAGAGACCTAGGTTATGCAAATGCAAATGTATGACAATGGTATTACTCTAATGCAAGAGGACACTTGCAAAATGGATGACTTTTATGGATATGCAAAAGAATATGACTTAGGTGAAACCTAACCTTGGTACTTGACAATGAACTTTGCAAAATGCAACCCTAGGATGAACCTAAATCTAAGTGACATGAATGTTGAGACAAGATTTTGAACAATGTTTGATAGCCATGTTTGAAGGTGTTTTGAACTTTGTTGGATGAAATGTTCTTGTGTTTTTACCTTGTTTTTGAAATGAGATGCAATTCAACTTTTGACAAGCAAAGAATACAAGATATTTCAACTTAGACTCAAGACAATCATGCTCATTCACACATTTCTTATGGTAGGTAAGGACATTAGGTACTTGAGAGGTAGACTTGTTATGGGATTCAAGGAGAATACATAGATGCTTGACCCCACGGGCTCCCCTCCACGGTACTCACTTCTCAGGGCAGCCAAGCATCAGTCCCCATGGAAATCTCCCCATGGCGAACTTAGTATCTCTTCCAAGTATCCGAACTTGTCCTTCTCAAGCAACTAGAAGGATTTTTGGCCTCTAAATACAAGGTGTTTAGTAAGGATTTCTGTTAAGTGTTACTCCTTGGTGTCACACAAGCATGATTGAGACATTAAGCCCACCAAGATATAAAACAAATGTAGTCGTGCAAGCACGATTTAGACCTTGAGGCCCTACTTAGATGTTGATATGAGAAAGAGTTCAAGGGTCATCACTTCCCAAGTAACTACAATTCCCACGTAACCCTTCCTTCAAAGCTTTTGCCCATTAGGTATTTGTTTATAGTGAGTTAGAATGCCAAGGTATTCTAGCTGTACTCACTTTGGGTTGTTCCCTTCTCACGAATATCACTTGCTTGCAAAAGCAAAGTGGTCGGGAAGGCAGGCCCTCTAAAGGAGACACACAATCAAAAACATGAGAATGGTATCGAAGATCTGGATTTCTGATCACCCTAAGAAGGATGAGAGCATACTCTCCTAGTCACACTCAATCAATCAAAGCACAAACACATTCATTCCAACCTATTTAAAAATCACTAAGTGCCTAATTAAAAAACACAAACACAAAGTTTGGTTGTTTCTCCAAGGCAACCTGCAAAAAACTCGAGTTAGAAGTTTGATTTGTTGTCTTTGACTATCGATTCTGCATAACACATGTTAGTAGTTTGATTTATTGTCTTTGCCATGCATATGTCAATATTCTGCATAGATAATTAGTACCAAAAGCCAAAAAATAGAAAATAGAATGCAAAAACCAAACAAATTTTTAAGCAAAACATTGCATTTTTACCTCTATTCTAGACTTTACACAGGTGCAGAACCCATGACATAGGCGCAGAATGTAGGACACAAGCATAGAATGTCTTCTACATAGGCGCAGAATGCTCAACACAAGCACGGGATGAAGGACACAGGCGCAGAAGTCTCCAGAAAACCCTGCACGACCCTGTTTTTGGGTTTTTGGCCTACAAAATCAACTTGAAAGCACTCCAAAACATAGTTAAAGGGTTAGATGGTTAGTGTTCATGTCGGGTTCACCAATTAATGTAGGTTAGGAAATAGGAAATCATCACAAAACAAGATAAACATAATAGCTCAATCACAAATGCATTTATTGCAATGAATCTATCCTAAGACACACTCAATAGAGACATGAAACAAAAACATTCAAAAGCAAAGAAATTATGCAAACCATAGACACGATTTGAATGCTCCTTCATGCGGATCCATTGTTCTTCTTTCCTCTCCAAATAGTTGTGGATCTCACCTACAAGTGTACACACAATTGAAAGCAAGTAGACGGGATTTTTGATCAAGAGTACTAGAAGCATAAATTCGATAGTCTGATTACCAATTAGCTTTGATTGATGAAGATCATCCAATTTATAAAAGAATTGGAGAGATGACAAGATTAGCATGATAGTGATTCGAATGGAAATTCAAATCAAGAATAGCAAACTTATGACATGTATATGACAAATTGCTATGCAAGGATTTATGACAATTTATGACAAATTTCTATGCAAGGATTTATGACAATTTATGACAAATTTCTATGCAAGGATTGATTGATTGTCAATTATGACAAATTATGACAAATTTCTATGTCATTTCCATGAATTTAGGAGAGAAATAGGAGGAAATTGAAATTAGGAATTAGAAAATTAAGAAATTAGAAAATGAGGAATTTAGGAATTAAGAAATTTGATGAAAATTAGAAATTAGGTAAATTAATTAATAATTTATCATTTATTAATTAATTCACAAGGAGGAATAATTAGCCAATTAAATGAACATTTAATTGCAATGAGAAGACTTAGGATAAATAAACAATTTATTAATCCTAAAGGAAGAAATGACACACACAAGGTTAAATGATTAAATCACGAAACCCTAGAAGATGAATTAGGTCTTGATGAAAGATAATTGACTCGATTCGATTTGATTTTGGATTGATAAATGACCAATGTGATAAATGATTTGATTAATAAATACGCCAATTGACGAGGAACAATGACAAATTGATCCAAATTGACATAATTGAGACAGACAACAATCGATGACAAATCGATCGCCAAATGACAAGATTGACAAGAGGACAAGAATCGATGACAAAATAGATTGCAAAACGACAATATTGAAAATGACCATGATCAATGACAAATTGATCGCAAAATGACAAGGTCGAACATGACAACGATTGATGACAAATCGATCGTTAAGATGACAAGATTGAAGGATTGATGATAAATCGACAAGATTGATAAGAGGACAATGATTGATGACAAATCAATCGCAAGATTGATAGGACAAAACCCTAATTAGGATTGACGATGTCCAAAATGATGACAAATAAGCACGCACATTGATGCAATAGGATAAAATTGATCAAAATCATGATTGGAGATTGTTGTCGACAAGACCAAATTCGAGAGCGAGATAAATGAAGAATGTAGAAGAAAGACTCGATGTTCGCAAATGATAAAAACCAAGTACGAATCATAGGAGAAATTTTAATGCGACGCAAAAACCTAAAATGAGGCAATGCACAAATGTTAAAGTATGACTCCGCAAGCGTTGACCAATTTTAGGTGTCTACAAATATATATCACCCCAAATGTGAATAATCTTGATAGCTTCAACAAATTCTTTAGGCCTAAGAAATTCTAAAAGAGCCTTAGGGATCCTAGGGGTTTGTGAGCACAAGGGATCCTAAGCCTAGATGCAAAACATCTATCAAACTTCAAGTAACTGGCATCCTCTTTGTCCCAAGACAAGTTTGTTCACCACAATTGTGTAGGCATCTCTTCATTATCCTTCTCCTTAACTAGGTCCATTTCCTTGGCAATATAATCAACACCTTTAGACAAAAACATGTGCATAAGAAGAGAGTACCACCCAAAAGGTCTATCTACCTTACCATTTTTAATCCCTATTAGCCCTACATGGATTGCATCAGTGAGATAAGGTACAAAATCAAAAGTTACTGCCAGAGAGGGGTTCAGAATCTTTGCTATCATTAGCATATAATGAGTTGGCATGGTGGTTTCAGCATCTTCCCCAAAAATCTGACATAGTGATGAATACATCCCTTCAGCCCTCAGAGTAAAAAGATTTAAAGAGAAGGGTTCCATGGTACTAGGGCCTACAATAGTTAATCCTCCTATTTTGACCAAAAAAAATTTCAAAGGGCCACTCCTGAGGTGATCTCTCTGCACATTGTAGACCTGTGCAAGTGTATCAAAATTGATTGGCTCTAAATAATTTGATACCTCACTGAGTTTAAACACCTTCCTAAATTCATCATCATTTATCTCAATTAAAGCTCCCCCATTTACATTTCTAACACATCTGGCAACAGGGTCATAATTATTTGCAATCTGGGTTAACAAATCTACATCCATGAAAACCCTCGGGACTATGAGCTTTCCCACATCTAACTCCCATATACTGTTCATTGGAGGAAGGGAATGTCTTTGGCCAAATCCCACTTTGAAGAGTCCCCAACTTGATATTCCTATCTATGAATCCCTTAACTAGTTCCCTTTGTCATATAAACTGTCTCCAATTCTTAGATGGGGGGCCTTGGGCACTAATTCTTTCAATTTAGTAGTGACATTTGTAGACATGGTTAATTGTTCTAGGAAATCATCACATATAGCTCTATCCTGACAATTTACCTTCCTTGTGAAATCTCTTCGAGGTGCCATCTTTGAATTACAACTATTTCAATTTGAACTTAAATAGACCTCTGAGAATTTAAGCACCCAATGATATCAATTTGAATTTTAACTGTTAAACAATGTGCAAAACTTACTTGTTGCCTGAAGAAATTTGCTTTGCGCAATGGTTCCTCTGCAAAACTCTTTGAAATGACACTAAAATTTAGTTGATGTGAGGCTTAACACGGAAACAAAGCATTGAATTGAAACATTAATCCACATGCTTGAGCAATCAATTCACAATTGAATTTGAAAAAAGGCTCCAATAGACCACAAAGAAATTCTCAGTGTCTTGGCTTTTTGCTATTTCGCGAAGGTTTAAAACCTCGCATCTTTTCCATGTGAAACAATGTCGTCCATCAGATCCTAAAGAACATGCACATTTCTTACCTTACCTGGGTCCTCCTACTTAAAAATGGGCCCCACCTTCCTTTTTCTATTTCACAAAGCATAAATATCACGCATCTCTTTCATGAGAAACAACGTTGGCCGTTAGATCTACCATCCGCTCGATATTTACTATCCACGGTGACCACTAGTCTTTTTAACTAACTACATGAAGTCGTTACGGCTAATGGTTTTCACTGTTTTGTGAAGTTTAAAAACCTTGCATCTTTAGGTTGTGAAACAACGCTCATCGTTGGATCACTTTTGAGATGTGTGGCCTTTAATATCCTTTATCCTTCAAAGTGGGCCCTCTGTGTGGAATCCATTTGCCTTATTGATTTTTGACAAATAAATCCTATGTGTTAGCCATTCATTCGTTCAAGAACTCCATCGGACTCCACATCTGAATTGCCACGTGTTTTACCTAGCCATGAATTTCATCACCATCACCACTGAATCGGAGTCGACCCTTCACAATCCTTTGGAGCCAGGTGTCTATCTGACAGATTCCCTTTCACCTTAGCTAGGCGTTGAACTGTTCTACCACATCATCCGCCACATAACTGCAAGCTCCTTTTCACCACTTCATGAAGAGTAAACTTCATGTTTCTTTTGGCTACGAATCAACATGGGCAGTCTGATCAACTCCAAGTTGATCAACCTTTAAAAACCAGGAATAGTCTATTTGTCAGACCCACCATCCTTTCATTGCTTCGCAAAGGATAAACCTCATGTTATTTCACCCAATGAAATAGCATGGACTGTTGGATATATCTCAAGATACACCCTTTTTACCTTACAAGTAACCCTTTCGCTGGGCCCACTACCTTTTCCCCACTTTGCAAAAGGTAAAATTTGGACATCTTTGCTAGGCGAAATAGCGCTGACCATCAGATCTTCTTGGAGATGATTGATTTTTAACTGAAGGATTTACTTACCTTTTGGAGCCCACCATCTTTTCGCCACTTCGCGAAAGATAAATCTCTAGCAACTTTACTTCACAAATTAACATGGACCGTTGGATCTCGAGAAACATGTTCGGTCTTTAAGTTCATTCTTTAACCCACATGCTTGGGTCCACCATTCTTTCGCTGCTTTGCAAAAGGTACGTTTCACACGTCTTCCCTTTGCGAGATCACGTGCACCGTCAGATCAGTTGGAACTTGCACAATCTTTAAGAATCCCTACAAGGAAATAAAACTTAGGGGAAGGCATAAAAATAAAACATATTTAAGGACCTACCGAGGACAAATGTAAAAGGGGGGACCTCTTTTCATAATGGAGTGACCCTTCCACTTAAGTGGAAAAAGTAACACGGAAATAGAACGCATGGACTTCAAGATAAAAAGGGTAAATTGTAGAACCTTAAACCCTTAGACCAAAAACCCTCAGAGGCAGAAAAATAAGTACAATGCACAATTTTTTTTGTAGATTATAACGGATTAGGGAACAAAATCACCCAATAGTCAAAAAAATGATAACACAATCATCAGTGAAGATCATGAAGTATCAATCACCATGAATTCTTCTTGTTCTTATTGGTCCACATAGATCTATATGAACCAAATCTAACAAGTGCTCTGCTAAGAAGGACTTGCTCTTGAAAGTTGAAGAAGTCATCTTTCCTAGTTGACATTCTTTACAAAGAGCATTAACCGGTTTGTCTAGTTGAGGCAGACCTCTTACTGTCTTAGACTTGCCTACTTTAACAATATTGTCAAAATTTATATGACAAAATCTCCTATACCAAAGCTAGCTATCATCTATTTTTGCAATCAAATAGTTGCTAACTTTAGGATTGAGATGAAATAGATTACCTCTAGTTTGTTTCCCAGTTGCAATCAATTCACCTTTGTTGTCAAATATTTTTCACATTCCATTTCTAAATTCCAGTGGGTATCCTCTATCATTAAGTTGTGCCACACTTAAAAGATTATGCTTTAGGCCTTCAACCTAATAGAGATCATCATCACTGCTCTTCCCATTAAGCAAAATAACTCCCTTACCTTTAACCATACTGGGTGAGTCATTGCCAAATCTGACAACACTGCCATCAAATTCCTTCAAGGAAATAAATTTTCTCTGACCACCAGTCATGTGATGTGAACAACCACTATCAATGATCCAATCATCAAAGTTATCCATTTTGGATACTAGTGCCTTCTGATTTGATATTTCTTCCTTAATAGCTACAATCACAATATCTTCACTATCATCATCATCAGATCCTTCATCAGTAATACCACTGTCAATAGCTACAAGACAATCTATCTTGACTTTACCCTTATACTTCTTAAATTTGTCTCTCATGTATTCATTTTCACCATTAGGGAAATTTTCTTCTATATGACCAATCTTGTTCCATGCAAAACATTTTAAAGGTAGCTTACCTCTATATTTACCAGTGCCTCTAGGCAGTCATTTTGCCAACAATGCTTCAAGTTCCACTAAGTTTTCTTCATCTTCAGCATCTCTGCTAGATCTAGATTCATACCTATGGCTAGTATCTCTACTTCTTCTCTTAGATGGGTTAGAGATAGAAGCTCTCAATGCGGATTCTAATTTCTATACACTACCATCATAGCCATTTAGTTTAAAAGTATAAGTTTGCCAATAATAGAGTCAAGAGTTACCTTTGTCTTGTCAATGGATTTTTGCTCTTGAATAGCTGTAAATCAGATATCATAGACTGGTAGAAGGGTTCTCAGTACCTTACTGATTAATATGACATCTTCCACTTTCCCTCCTGCACTCTTTATCTCACCAACTATCTCTTTAATCCTTTGACCATACTATTGGATATTATCACCTTCAGACATTCTCATGTCATCAAAATTTCCTTTTAAATTCTCCTCTTTGGCAATCTTAACATGTCCATCACTGCTATCAATCTCTTCTAATTTCTTCCATACTTCATATGCAGTTTCAAGACCATGAACATCTACATATTTAGCATCAGACAGGGAACTGATAATAGCCTCTAATACTTGGTGATTTTCTTGTTGTTCTTTCTTCTGATCATTAGTCAGGGGTCCAATACGTGTAGTATACTTATTTTCTATATGATCCCAATACTGACTACCAAGACTCTTAATATAAATCTTCATTCTGTCACTCCATATTCTATAGTTATCTTTGTTGAACTTTGGACCTTCCTTCTTCATCATGATCTACAAGATCTTTTCCTCAAGTTGTTAGGCTTTTAGATTAAGAGGACTTGAGATGCTTTGATACCAATTGATGGTATGATGAAAGAATAAGTATCTTGTAGAATACTGAGAGGGGGGGGTGAATCATTATATTGAAAAACTAATACAAAGTTCCCAAACTCAAACTCAGTCACACAAAGTAAACATATCTCAGTCAAGATCAATATTCATAAGAATACTTGACATCAACCGGTTTAACTGTTATGACAACTTTAACAGTAAACAACTTCAATCTTGTAAACATCAACAATGCTTAATCATAACTCAACATATTCATCTCTTAATGCTTCTACTTAACATGCCTTATCAAAAGTTAACCAAATCAACAAATAAGATCATAACCACAAAAGAATTCACCACTTAGCACAAATGTTTATACGTGGAAAACCCAAATAGGTAAAAACCACGATGAGATGAGAATCACAAGGATAGCTATCTGAACTCTTCTGAAGTTCACCCTGTTAGGAGTCAAGCTTGTTAAAGCTTTACAATAAGTCCTGTTAAGAACTAATTCCAGTTAGGAATCACCCAGTTAAGGGATTTACAAATATGCCTTAATGAAAAACACAATACCCTATTAGGAGTAACCTCGCTGGAGGATTTAAGAATCCAATCTAATGGACCACCTTGTTAGAGGATTTAATGATTAACCAATCTTGTTAGAGATTACCTAGTTAAGGGATTTCACTTCTATTGTAATTGTTAGAAAACAACAGGTTTTCTTGATCTGACTGAGTTGCACTATATTTGTTTGATTAGATCCTTCTAAGCTTCAATGTGCCTTCACTCAAAGTGTAGATTCATTCACCGATTAGGCAACAACACACTCAACTAATTTCAATCAATCTTGCCAACAACCTTTACAAACAACTTCATCGACCTTAAATACAAATCAATTAGGCCGATAACACAACAAAAACCTAATTCTCATCATCCAAATTACAAACAAGTCGGTACAATCTTGACCATTATAAATCATGACAATCTCTTCACATTCTTCAAGAAAATTACATCCGCTCTATGATCACTACTTCATCGGACTTTGTAACTCATCATGCATTGTGAATTAGATGCAATCCACTTTGCTCCTTCCCTAGATAAAAAAAAACGTGCCAAAATAATTTGAACATATCCTCATACAATGATCACACGTGTCTCCATCATTACCGCTTATCAGATAATAAACCAACAAACTTGATTAGTTAGGGTTTAACAACTGATATGGTTTACCAGTTACATTACATAGAAAGGTTTAACCCTTTAAACCAGTTCATCGGTTCAACTCACAAACTTTACATACCGGTTTACAACATCTTCCACAAATCTCTTCATACTAGTTACTAGCCAATATCAAAAACAACAATATCAACAATAATATGAATACCATTACCGGTTCAATTGACATCAATGACAACATATCATTAATGCAATATCTATCTCAAAATGCCAACAACTTGGGTGGAGGAACATGCTTCTGAACACTAGAGGTAGGTGCTGACTTGGTCTGCCCTGGCTTGGTTTTCTTGGGAGGAGTGGGAACTAGTTTTATCTTCTTAGGCTTTACCATGTCCTCCTCTTTCAAAATGTTCTTCTCTCTAGCCCTTTGAACAACTTCCTTGGTTATTCCCATTTGCTTAGCAATCTCTTCAACCTCTTTTCTAACCTTCCTCTTCCTTTTGGGCTCAGTGAATTTCTTCTGTACATCTATAATTTTCTCCTTATAACTACCAAACCTCTCTTTCTTCTCATCTACCAGTTTACTTAGAAGATATTGTGCATAAGCATCAAGTGTGTTTCAATCTACTTTATACCCCATGGGCATGATACAAACTATTCTTGGTTCTTCTATCTCCATATGGCATTGATTTTTGTCTACCATAAAGAATATGGTATCTTCCTATTTTTGTACAATGTCCTTTGGAATCCTTTCTCTGATTTGCATCATAGCCTAAAATGATTTGAAATAACCCCACAAAGCAGATTTATGTGCTACTATATCACCCAATCCTTGAAAATCTTCTTTAATTTGAACTACCACTGGTTTATCATAAGCCCACTAAAATTTTCCTACACTAGGAATTTCATTCAAAAAGTAAAATGCTAAATAGACAATCAAATAACCAAACTTGAAAACATGTTTCTTATCTTGTTTAATCTTCTTTAAATTTCTCATTAATTCACTAAGAAGCACTCCACACAGATCATATTTCTTGTCCTCCTTGAGTATCTGATAGGTTTCATATATTGCAATACCAGATACTGAATTTTGTCTGCTAGAATGGTACACCATATATCATGTCACCATTGAAGCAAATATCACATCATGTTCAACTATATCACTTATTGTCATCGGTCGGTTTTCATGTTGGGCTCTAGATACCTCTATCACTATTGTGTTCTTGACATGTCTCAGACCAATAATCTTACTAGTTTCATTTAAACAGACCTTGCCGGTTGAATGGATTGCTTTGTGATCTTATGATGTCTATCTAGCCATATAAAGTCATCATGGATTCAGCTCAAGACATGTTTGACCCATTCAGGTTCATCAAAAACCAGAAAGTGAACAAACTGCATAAAACCATTGTCTTGTAGTGATTTGAAATCAGGCTTCAGGTTCCCCATCTCATCCATCATATGCTTAGTTTATAATGATAAGATGTCTATATTCCCAAGCTCTTTGATCTTGCAGTGAATATATACCCTAATGTCCTCGTTATGCAACACTCCATACAACATAGAAGAAAATGCTCCATTTGGATCATATTCTACCAATTTGAATAGATGTTTCTTGAATATTGGCCTTTCCCTATCAGTAATCTCTACTACCAACAGAGTTTCTACACAAGATGATGATGCCATTTAAAAAATAGGGTATGAAAAATAGCTTGAACATGAATAAATACCTTTTCAATTTCAACCAGATGCAAGGAATCACTCTTGGATTGCTTCTAGCTCTATTTTTGCTACTTAATCTGGTTTTCTTTTCTCTCCTACTCTCTCTTCATTTCCAATGTGAAGAATGAATTAAAGAATTCCTTTTCATTCTCCAAAAAACTAACTTTAGGTTGTAATAAATGCACAACCCAAAAATCTTTTTGGATACCATTCTTCCCAAGAATTCATTGCCAGATTCTTAGATAGGCATGTAATCTTCCTAATATCAACTGCACAACTAATCTTAATCATCTACAACATTCTACAGCCAGTTATAGATCTCAAGAGGGGATTTTAAGAATCTACATGAAAATATTCCCCCTAAGGTCCAAATCCCTTAGTTATCGGATGAGGTTCCAACACCGGTATCGAGTGTGGAGCCATTCTATGCATTTGAATATTCCTTCTTAACCCACATCTTCTTATGTTGCTCTCTAACCTCTTCAACCTTTGTTTTTCCCTTTTGATGCAACCATGATCAGTAAAAACCCTCAAAAGAGTCAACCGGCTTATGTAGCAAGAGAGACACATCAAAAGTAGTAAGAAAACATAACAAATTAACATAAACAAATCATATTACAGCCTTAGAACTTCCGGAAATTATTTGGCAATTTTCATATTATCATGAAATAACATCCAGTAGTTAATTGGTTACATGCAGGCTTCAAGCCAAATACAATCCAACTAGGACTCTAAGAATCAATCGGATCACAACATGCGAATCTCAATCCTTATTCTTAGTTCTACTTTCTCTCCCCCTACAAATGAATTACATAACACATATTTATACCCACTAGAACATATCTGGGTCAGCCTCAAATGATTACATTCACCAATGCAGGGAAAATGAAATGTCTAATTAGGTTAGCCTTAAAATTTAAGAACTTTCTGGAAAATAACAACCAAGTGATGTGGTTCAGCAGGAAGGTCAGCCACATGCAAAAAAACATCGGACAAGACCCAATATGGATCCACATGCTAAGAATCATGTCGATAATGAAGGAAAACCAATCAGTAAGCACAAGAACTATCTTGGGAACCCAAAAATAACCAACCAGAAGTGATAACTAACCAGAGAAGAACCCAAATGAACTAGAAATCTGGAATCAACCACATGAAACCAACATGAAACTACAAACAAGATCTGCCACAAAAAACAAGCAACTATAGGTACATACCGATAAGAATACTGAAATTGCACAAAGAACTAAACAAGAAAGGAAATGTTTTTTTGGTTAATGCAAGATTGCTCATCGACCGGGGATGCTCCTGCATCAGACAACCTAGGTAGATAATGATGTTCCATGAGAGGCAACTCATGAACATATAAAAGGATTTGGAATGAAGATACCATGCTCATTTCTAGTCCAAACATCTTCTTTATCTGCTCATCTCTGCTCTATCTCTCTCGGTGCTTCAATCAGCTTCTCTAACCTTTGACTCTCTTTGTTTCTCTTTCTTTGCTTCAAATCTCCACATTGTGTTTGTTTCTGCAATTCTGATTTGGTTCTTCCACAAGACTTTATCCGGTTTGTTACCATCAACTCCCTATCATCCGATTCCATTTGTCCATTAGACTCATCTATCAAATCCTTCTGCCGACTCATGTCACCCTCCGATATAATCTTTGCAACTAGTTGTATTAGATCTTTCTTCAAAAATTCTATTATAATCTCTGCAACTAGTTCTATCAAACCTTCCAGTATAACCTCTACCACCAGTTCTTTCAAACCTTCTGGTATAACTTCTGCCACTAGTTTCCTGCAACTTTTCTTAGGACTTAGATTCTTCATCTCCTTCTCTTTATCCTTCAAAGAAATCAATGTGAACTTTTGCCCATCCTTTTCAATAGTAACTAGGTTTCTTCTATAATCATAAATAGCTCCTCTATCATACTGCCAAGGTTTTCCCATCAAGACATGATAAACATTCATTGACACAATATCACATAAAACTTCATCTTTGAAAGGCCCAATATTGAAACTCACCCAACACTGCTCCTTTATCTCTATCTTCTGATCATCTTGTAACCAACTTACCTCATAAGGATAAGGATAATCAACTCTCTTCAACCCAAGATTCTCAACCATCTCCTCAGATACTAAATTATCAGTACTTCCACTATCTACAATGACCTTGCAACACTTACCACCTAATTTGCATGCAGTCCAGAAAAGACTCCTCCTCTTAGTAGATCCGGTATCCTTTCTTCTAAACATAAGGGATTTTCCTTGCTCTGGTGCACACTCAGATTTGATACTATCTGATTCTTCACTTTCCACACAACTTATTGACATTCCTTGCTTACACTCATATAATCTATGTCAGGTTTTTCCACACTTAAAGCATTTTATAGGGAATTCTCTACCAGTATTATTGCTACCCTTCCTTGGTGTCTTTTGTTCTAGTTCTTTACTCTACTTAGGTTTTGCCTCCTCTTCTTCAACCAATTTCTTCACACTATCATTCATCTTGCATTTCTCCTTTTCCTTATTCAGTTGTCTTCTTCTCATCATCTCCTCAGCCTTTGAAGCATACTGGTAAGCTTCTTCAACATACTCATCTCATCTCAAATGTTAAAAGAAAGCTCATTGATGTACCTCACCACCTTTTCTTTGTCCATCTCTCTATGTCCACATCAGATTACCACCTTGTAGAATTCCCTAGTATATTTCTTCATAGACATGTTTCTCTATTTTAGGTTCTGCAACTTCTTGAACAACTCTGGTTCATAGTCTCCCGATATGAACTTGGCCTTCAACCTTGCAACCATCTGTGTCCATCGGGTGATCTTCAATTCACCATTCTCCACTTTGTCTTTCTGCAACTCCTTCCACCATAAGGAAGCATGCCCTTTCAACTTGGTCTATGCCAACTCAACTCTTTGCAGGTCCTTGACATCCTCAAACTCAAAGTAGTCCTCCAACTCTCTGATCCAATTGATCAGATCCTCTGGGTTTAGCATTCTGGAAATGTTAGAAACCTCAACTTTATGCATTTTACTTTCTTTCACCACTACTCTTAGGAATCTTTCCTCTCTCTCATCTTTCGATCCTTTAGCTTCCTCAAGGTCTTCACTAGCTTCCTCATATTCTGCTGGCATTTTGGCATTAAGTTGTCAATGATGTCAACCGGCATGATGGATATTCACATAAGAGTGAACAGACAAAATAAAGGCTTACTAGTAAGACATAAACCAATGTGAAGGTTGTCTTCTTGTTTATGTTGAAGAGGTAGAATGTTAAAATTATCACAAACCACCAGAGGAGAAGATGTATTACCAATATAGTGTGCACTGCCGGTTAGCAAAAGAAGAAGGCCTTACCGGTAAAGGCATGTACCAGTATAAGTTTTCTGAATGTTCAAGTTTGAATCAGCTGTGTGTCAGTGAGAAGAGTGTTTGACCATGGTGATGCCATGTGGAGCCAAGGTGAAAAATATGTTGTGGTTGATGAAGCCTCCATCGGCATGGTTGGTGAAACTATCAGTTGATATAAATGAAACAACCACAAATGACAGGATTGTAACTGATCGATGAAGCTCGAGGAAGAAAGAATGATAGAGGAAGATCAGGGAGTACTTGGTGCTTGGATCAATGCAAGGGAAATCTGATTCAAGAAGACCTTGAAAATGGAAACAGCTGAAGCGTTTTATGCATCAACAGATTTCAAGGCAAGAAATCTTGTTCAAGAAATTGCTATGTTTAGAAAGTATGTATTGGGGATGGAAAGCATGTATAGATACATCCCTGGAGTACAAGTGATTGACCTAAGATAGACTAGACTAGATCTCATGAAGATTGTGTCGGGAAGAGAAAACCCTAACTGCTCTAAATTTGAATGGCTTTTTTGCGGGAAACCATGGTATAAGGAGAGGAGCACAAGACAAAGAATGATTGATTCTCTAGAGAAGAAGAAGAGAAAAGAGAGATTAAGTGCAAAGAATAATTGATAGCCTTATAATGTAGTCTAAGGAAGTTGCTAAGTAAGTGAGAAAGAATACCGATGAGAGGGTTCAACCAATAGTGATTGAGTATCGATATAACTATAGTTTCACAGTTAAGCTAAACCGGCAAGGTGTGGCAGAGAAGGTAGCATCCAAGTGTGACATAGTGTGTTGTGAGGCTATAAGAGAGAGAGAGAGATATTAGAGGCCAAGAATCAGAGAGAGTAATCTCACAACCAGTAGTGTCAAATTCAGTAGATGAGAAAAGATTGTCAATTGACAGTAAAATATTTAATCAAGAGTTACAAAATTCATTTGCAACAAGAAGCCTTAATTGCATTCAAGTTGTATTTCAATATACACCACCAAGTTAGAGCATGGTGAAGGGGTTGGTGCTCCTTTGGGTTGTAGCCCATAAAGTTAGCGGTTGGTGCTCCTTGGGTTGGTGCCCTAAACTTTGTAATTCATTGTTTTACTTGAGGCTGGATTGGAGTAGTAGTCTCCAACAGCTTTCTCACCGAGGTTTTTCCCACATTGAGTTTTCCTCATACATCTGGTGTTGTGAGTTGCATTTGTGTGATTGATCTCTTTGGATTTCCTTCTTGCTTTACTGGTTTGATTGTGTAAGTGTTTAAGTGCTTAACTAGTATACTGAAGTGGCTTTTAAAGTCAAAGATTTAGGAACCACTGATTCACCCCCCCTCAATGGTACTCTATGTTCAACAATTGGTATCAGATCATAGGTTCTCTATTATCTTTAAACCTTGGGTAGATTATGGACTTTGAACACAATGGAAAGAAATGAGTCTACTTCTTCAAAAGCACCCATGTTTGATGGATCCAACTATGCCTTCTACAGCAGAAGAATGGAGACCTATATTTCCTCCCTGGGTTTTGATGTGTAGATGTCTATCAAGAATGGGTATGTTGTTCCTAATTCTCCTCCCACTGATCTGGATGCCAAAAAGGAGTATGAGAATAATGCAAAGGCCAAACATGTTATCTTGATTAGACTGTCTGATAATGAATTTGTCAAAGTCATGCACTATGTTTCAGAAAAGGAGACTTGGAATAAATTGCAGAGGTTGTTTTAAAGAGATGAAAATGTCAAAAAAGCCAAGCTACAAGAACTAAGGGGGCAACTTGAAAGCATCAAAAGGAGACATGATGAAAATATTGTAGACTATGTTCACATATTTGATGAAACTGTGAATACTATCAGAGGACTTGGAGAAGAGATTGTAGATGAGATTCTTGTCAAGAAGGTACTTAGATCTCTCACACCCAAGTATGATACTAAGGTGTCTTCCATAGAAGAAGCCAAGGATCTGAAGACTTTTATAATGGATGAGTTATTTGGTTCATTGAAAGCCTATTATATGAGAACAATCGGTGATACTTCCTTAAGGAAAGAAGCAGCATTCAACATCACCAAAAAGGGCAAAGAAGCAGCTACTCATAAAGAATCCAGTGAAGACTCTGATGTAGAAGTATCAAACTTTGTCAGGAAGCTCAAAAGAGGATCCAATTGGTATAAAGGAAAGCTACCACTTAAATGTTTCAACTATGTGAAGGTCAGACACTTTGCTGCTAATTGTCCTCACAAACAAACTAGTGGAGATGAGTCAACAGAGTTCAGAAAATTTACCGACAAAGATAGAAAAAGAAACGTATGCCAAAAAGAAAGGAGAGGCTACAAGAATCAGAATAGTCTATATACTATTGAGGATGTTACAACAGATGAAGAAAATACATCAGAAGATGATTACCATGAGAATGATAGAAAATTCAATCTCTTCATGGCACTTGGTGAACTAGTTGATGAAGATGAGGAAGAGGAGGATATTGAGGTTGAAGTGGACTTGGAAGGTGAACTTATCAGTGCTCTTGAGGAATTGAGAAAAATAAGAAGAGAAAGCAAAAAGGTCAAGCTTGCTACAGTAGATGAACAAGATCTCATGAAGCAATCCCTGGATGAGTCTAGTCAAGCTATATCTAACTTGAAATTGTAGCTGGAAGAAACTAAGAGGATATGTGAAGCTACATCCTCTGATCTGACAAAGAAGGAAAAGGAGCATCAAGAGTTGGAAGCAGAGATAGTGAAGCTCAGAAAGGAGCTTGAAGAAAGTAAGGAAGAAATAAAAATAAGAATAAAATATGAAGGCAACACTGAGGCCTTAGACAAGATGTTGAGTAAACAGAGGCAATCCAAAGACATTGGTGGTTTAGGCTTTGAAGTAGGTCAAAGTTCAACCCACAAAAATAAATCTGGCAAAGAAATAAAGTTCACCTCTTCTTTTGAAGGTAAAGAAAAGAAGACATTCACTGTATGCAAGGATACTAGCAAAAAGACATATGCAAATGTTGTTGGAAATTGCCACTCAAATCGGTATACAACAATGAATCGAAGGCTACACTTCTTGTATCAACATGTAGATCCAAGGAGAAATGCAAGGGTTGATCATGAAGGTTTCACTAGATTCAACAACATGAAGGGAAGACCCTCAATGAGGTAGTCCCATTTAGGACCAAGGCTACCTAATTGGTATGTTTCAAACTTTCGTGGTTACTATTACTGGTGTAACAAATTTGGGCATAGAATGGCTGACCGCAGATTAATCAATAAGTCCCCTATGAGTTATGAAAGTCAAAATCCATTTGATGCACTCTATGATATGAATGTTGTCTACTATCAATGCAATGGATATGGTCATAAGAGTTTTGAATGTAGGAAAAACAGACCGGTATCCCAAAATAACTTTAAGGATGTCCCCTCATTTGAAAATGCTACAACTATCAAGAGTTTGGACATATAGAAAAGTTGTGTAAAAATCGGAAGATCAAGCAGAAGAAGACAAATATTGATCAAGAACCGGTAACTAAATCTGAGCACAAGATAGCAGCTGACAAGAACAAGGAAACCAAACTGGTATGGATTGAGAAAGAAAAGGAAAAGGCAGAATCAAGTCTTATAGTCAGATTGCCTTACATGCTAAAAGGAAAAATCTATGGGTTGTAGATAGTGGTTGCTCAAACCATATGACTGGTGACAAAAGGAAATTCATCAAACTTGAAGACTGGAATGGTGGTTCAGTAAGGTTTGGAGACAACTCTTCCATCAAAATAAAGGGAAAAGGCACTCTAAGCATTGATGGAAAATTGAAGGCACATGATGTATATTATGTGGAAGGCCTTAAGTACAATCAACTAAGTGTGAGTCAGATGTGTGACAAAGGTTACAAATTCAACTTTGATCAACCGACTACTAGATAAAGAAACATAGTACCGATCAAGTTGTGGCAGAAGGAAAGAGAACAAATGGAAATGTTTATAATCTGAAGGAATGCTATGAGTCCCAATGTATGTTAGGACAAGTAGATGAAAGTTGGTTGTGGCACTGAAGATTAGGCCACATAAACTTTGATAACCTAGTGCTAGTAAGCAAAAAGGGGTGTGTGAGGAATATTCCACCCATCATCAAACCAATAAGCATATTTTGCGATGAATGTGTAAGAGGTAAGAAAACCAAAGTGAGCTCCAAGACAAAAGAGCACAACACCTCAAGACCACTTGAAATTGTGCATACAAATTTGTGTGGTTGAACTAAAACAAGAGCACTTGCAGGCGAAAGATACTTTATGCTCTTCATTGATGACTACTCAAGAATGACATGGGTCACCTTCCTGCAAGATAAATCACAATCATTTGAAAGATTCAAGATCTTTAGGAATATGGTGGAGAAAGAAAGTGGGTGTAGGTTAAAATGCCTAATATTAGACCGAGGTGGAGAGTTTACTTCAAATGAATTTGAAGATTATTATGAAAAGCATGGAATTAGAAGGCAATACTCAGCTCCTAGGAAACCACAACAAAATGGTGTGGTAGAAAGGAAGAATAGGACACTCAAGGAGATGGTCAGAACCATGTGAAATGAGGCCAGTCTGCCAGACACATATTGGAAGGAAGTTGTCCATACTACCGCATATACTTTGAACCAAGTTCAACTAAGAATAAACAATAGAATGACACCTTATGAGTTATGGTATGATCGGAAGCCATTTGTCAAATACTTCAAAGTATTTGGAAGAAAGTTCTTTATCAAGAAAGATATGGATGGTCTAGGAAGTTTTGACTTCATGAGTGATGAAGGAATATTCCTTGGTTACTCATCAAACAACAAGGCCTATAAATGTTACAACAAAAGACTAAGAAGAATCATTTAGAGTGTGCATGTAAAAGTGGATGAGGATATGCACAAAGGAAATCAACCATAGATCAATCGATATGATAACTTTGGTGATGAAGATGATGAAGTTCAATCATACATTGAACCAAAGGAAGCATCCAAGAAGGGTCCCAATCGGTATGTGTAGCTAAATCACTTGGAAGAGCAAATTCTAGGAAATAAGTGTGATGTAGGGTAGACTAGAAGAAGACTTGCCCAGAATGATGAACAAGTCGACCTCTACCTCATGACTGAAGTTGGACCCAAAACATTCAATGAGGCTAGCAAAAGACAAGAATGGATGGATGACATGGAAGAAGAACTGCAACAGATTGAGAAGAACAAGACTTGGGAACTAGTCCCTAGACTGGAAGACAAGAACATCATTAGCACTAAATGGGTCTACCAAAACAAGATGAATGAAGAAGGCAAATTTGTTAGGCATAAAGCTAGACTATTGTGTAAAGGATACTCTTAAGTAGAGGGGATTGACTTTGAAGAAACATTTGCACCGGTAGCTAGATTACAAGAAATTGGAATGTTTTTAGCCTACTCTACCTACAAGGGTTATAAAGTATACCAAATGGATGTAAAATTTGCCTTCCTTAATGGAAATCTAGAAGAAGAAGTGTACATGGAGCAACCAGAAGGGTTTTTTCTACATGATGATGAGACATTTGTGTGTTAGTTGAAGAAGGCCTTGTATGGTCTAAAGCAAGCTCCTAGAGCGTGGTACTCAAGATTAGATCAATATCTGAAGGAGCAGGGAATCAAAAAGAGAAGTGTTGATAGCAATTTGTACATAAAGAAAGATGGGAGCCACATGATAATTGTGGTTGTGTATGTAGATGACATTATCTTTGGAGGCACCAAGGACACCCTCTGCAAAGAATTTGCTAATCAGATGCAGTCAGAATTTGAAATGTCAATGTTTGGTGAATTGACCTACTTCCTTGTCTTGTAGATATTATAGCAAGATAAAGGAATCTTTATCTCACAAATCAAGTATGCAAAGGAGATGTTAAAGAAATTCCAACTGGAAGATTGTAAACCAGTAAGTACCCCCATGGTGACCGGCAGCAAATTGAGAAAGAATGATGAATCACGGAAGGTGGATCAAACTCTATACATATCCATGATAGGCAGTCTACTGTATCTAACTACTTCAAGACTGAATATAGTTCAAGTAGTATGCATGGTGGCTAGATTTCAAGCTACACCAAAACAGTCACATATGAATGTTGTTAGCAAAATCTTTAGGTACCTACAAGGGATGTTCAGCTATGGTTTGTGGTATCCTAAACAAGGAGATTTTATCTTGGTAGCATACACTAATTTTGATTAGGCAGGTTGCATTGATGATCGAAAATGAACAAGTGGTTGTGCATTCTTTCTAGGTGACCGATTGGTCTCATGGAATAAAAAGAAGCTGGACTCAGTCTCTCTATCTACTGCTGAAGCTAAATACATTTCTTTTGCTACATGCTGCTCTCAAGTACTATGGATGAAGCAGACTCTCAAAGACATATAGGTGGACATCACTGATCCTATTCTCATCTGGTGTGACAATTTGAGTGCAATCAACATAGCTAAGAATCTAGTCATGCATTCCAGAACAAAGCACATTGCTATCAAGTATCACTTTCTCAGAGAGAAGGTTGAAGGAAAGTAAGTAAGGATGGATTATGTCCCTACTAGAGAACAAGTAGTGGACATTTTAACCAAACCATTACCGGTAAGTACTTTTGAATACCTCTGACACAAGTTGGGAGTTATGTCATCTGTCTAGGAAGGCTTCATGTGGCTGAGGGGGAGTTTATAGTGGTCAAAGGGGGAGTGTGTTGGTATTTTGGTATGGTTTTGTCATTGATGTCAACACCTACTAAACTCTTATCAACTCTAGCACTTTGAACAATCAACAACATTCATGGGCAAGCAAGTGACTCTTGCACAGTCACTGGTATCTGGTACACAAGCAAGATATAATGATCACCAACACTTGGAATGATATGGAAAACATGTGGTTATGTCGAAGACATCATTTGGAAATCTTGTCCTGGAGTTTTGTTCATTGGTATATTCATAGTTGCATATTTGTTGTTACTGGCAAATAGCTCTAGGGTTACACCGGCATGTTTTCTTTTCCAGATCAACATGGCACGCTATGGAGACGATTAATTGTTGTTGTAAATGCATTAAGCCAACATGTTCAATCGGTTATTGCATCATATATTATATTGTTTGTAAAATGTTTTTATTGTAATATCTTGTAGAGCCGACCTACTAAAATTGGTCTTAGGTTATGGTATAAATGTAAGATCTTATTTGTAAGATCAAGTGTGGAATGAGAAAAAGGATTGTGTGAAGGTATATGCAAAAATAAGCAGAGCTATACACACAGACATCATTTGAAGATTGAAGGAAGGTTTGTGTGAAGACAATCATAACTAGACTAGTACTTAATCCAGCATATGAAGATGCTATTTTGTGCAGTACATTCGTATTGGATTTAACCATCCAACTGTAGTCAGTGTGACTCCCATTTTGTGATTGAGCAGTGAGCTCTAGGTGGTTGGCCTTTCTGCATGTGCAGACCCCATTTATGTACACTTGCTATCTACAGTAGTATCATCTAATTGTGGGTAAGGTTTCCCTCCATGTTTTTTTCCCTTACAGGGTTTCCACGTACAAATATTGGTGTTATGTGTTGTGGATAACTTTGTGTTTATGTTTCATGAACTAATCCTTACCGGTATAGCAATTAACTATTAAAACTATCTACCGACATATTGAAATGGTTTACCAGTATTAAGCATTAAGTTGGCTAAGTTGTTTTTGGTTTAAATTTATTTGACAACCAATTCACCCCCCCCTCTCAGTTGTCTCCAAGACCTAACAATTGGTATCAGAGCCTAGTCCTCTTTTGCAAAAGTTTAACAACTTGAGGAGATCCAATGTCTACTAATTATTTCAGGAAGGACAGTCCTAAACTTGATGGAACCAACTACGACATATGGAAGATCAGAATGGAGACACATCTAAATTGCACTAGAAAAGACATTTGGGATGTTACAAAGAATGGTTATACTATTATTGTACAAGGTCAGCCTAGTCCAGCTAACTTGACAAAAGATGAGGAAAATGATTAAAAAGCAAGAGAAGCGCTTTTGAGTGCATTATCAGATCAACAAATCATGAGACTATCAGATAGGTCTACTACTAAATCTATTTGGGATCATTTCAAAACACTGAATGAAGGAGACTCCATAGTCCAAATTGCAAAACTTGAAAGCTTCCAAGTCAGGTATGAACATCTGAAAATGGAAGAAGATGAAAGGATTTCTGCTTTTATGGAAAGAGTAAATGAAATTGTTTTGGGTATTAAATGTTGTGGAGAAACCTTAAGTGAGGATGAAATTATTTGAAAAGTTTTAAGAGGATTGCCATCGGCATATAAAATGAAAGTCACTGCTATAAATGAGTTAAGAACAATGCCTAATACATCAGTTACTAGGGATACATTGATTGGGAAACTTTCAACTTTTGAAATTGAATAATTTGGTCCTATTGCTACTATAAAGATAGATTTGGCCTTTAAAGTATCAACATCATCTGCTCCATCATTTGACAAATCTGATTGAAAAGCCTTTTATGCAAGAGAACTTGAAGAAAGTAGGAAAGAAAATGAAGAACTTGAAAAATTTGAAGCACTATTTGCAAGGAAAATGCGTAAAGGTCTAGTTGGAAGTAAGTATGAAGGTAAAACACCCTTCAAATGTTTTAACTATAATAAGATTGGTCATATGGCTTCAAGATGCCCTGATAGACATGCTAGACTAAGACAAGAAGCTAGAAGAACATAAAAGCCTAACCCTGAATATCAGAGATACAAATTTAAGAAGAATAAAAACAAATCTTGTTACACTGCTGATGAAGGTGTGACTGATGATTCTGATGAGGATCCAGCAGACAATGGATGGGTTTTTGTTGCTATAACAGAAGATCAACCGGCATCTACCGCTCAACTTGTAGTATAGGCCCTGGTAGCTAAAGTTGAAGTAAAGGATGAATGGATCATTGATTTAGGATGCTCACATCATATGACAAGAGACAAAGGTAAATTCTTGAACTTTCAAGAATACGATGGAGGCTTAGTGAGATTTGGAGATGACAAAGCTTGTTCAATCAAAGGTAAGGGTACAATATCTCTTGGTGGTGAGCATAACACTGACAATGTCTACTATGTTGAAGGTTTAAAGAATAATCTTTTGAGTGTTGGTCAACTAGTTGAGAAAGGGTTTCAGTTACAATTTAAAAATGGGAAATGCAAAATCATGAATAGAATTGGTTTGGAAATTGCAACCGGTAATCAGACTAGAGGTAATATCTTTCATTTGAATAACAATGAAAAGACATGCTTAATTGCACATATAGATGAAAGTTGGTTATGGCATAAGAGACTCTGTCATGTAAACTTTGATTACATGGTAAAGATCAATACTACTAAGGCAGTTAGAGATTTACCTAAAATTGTCAAACCTCAGAATATAGTATGTAAGGAATGTCAATTTGGAAAACAAGTTAGAGCTAGTTTCAAAAGTATTCTAGAAAAATCAAATAATTCTCTTGATTTGATTCACACTGATTTATGTGGTCTAGCTAGAACTAAAAGCTTACAAGGTGATAGATATTTCATGCTAATTATTGATGACTATTCTAGAATGTGTTGGGTTACTTTTCTCAGAGAAAAATCAAAAGCACTTGGAAAGTTCAAACTGTTCAAAGCAATGGTAGAAAATGAAACCAACAAGAAAATCAAATGTTTAAGATCAGATCAAGGAGGTGAATTTACATCTAAGGAATTTAATACATTCTGTGAAGTGAATGGAATCAGAAGATAGCTATCAGCACCTCAGACACCACAATAGAATGGAGTTGTTGAAAGGAAAACCAGAACTATCTTGGATGCAACAAGAAGTATGTTATCAGAAGCAAACCTACCATATGTATATTGGAGAGAAGCAGTCAATACAATGGTCTATGCATTTAACAAAGTTCACATCAAAGGTGAAACCGGTAAGACCCCTCATGAGCTATGGTTTGGTAATACTCCTACTCTTAAGTATTTTAGAATTTTTGGAAGTAAATGTTATATCAGAAGAGATGAGTATATTGGAAAATTTGATCCTAGAAGTGATGAAAGAATATTTCTTGGTTATTCATCTAAGAGCAAAGCATATAGATGTTTTAACAAAAGATTGCAGAAAATTGTTGAAAGTACAAATGTAAAGATTGATGAACAATTCAGAGGAACTTCAAGGTATATAGACTCTGAACCGACAACAAAATTTTTGACAAATGAACCTACTCTGAATCCACCGGTACAAAATGAAGATCTAGTTACCTCGGTATCATCTAAGGATTCCACAGTAATTGAGGAACAACACCAAACCAAGACACCTCGATATGTAAGATTGAATCACTCTGAAGATCAGATAATTGGAAACAAGTTTAAAGGAGTTATGACAAGAGGAAGATTGGAAAATGAAGAGGTATGACTTATCTCTCAAATTGAACCATCATCTGTTAATGAGGCATGTGAAGATAAATTTTGGATTAAAGCTATGGAAGAAGAATTAGAACAAATTGAGAAAAACAACACTTGGACATTAGTTCCCCGACCTAAAGATAAAAGTGTAATTGGAACCAAATGGGTATTTAGAAACAAACTTAATGAAGATTTTAAGGTTTTTAGAAATAAAGCAAGACTAGTGTGTAAGGGATATTCTGAGAAAGAAGGAATTGATTACAATGAAACCTTTGCACAGGTAGCTAGAATTGAGGCGGTCAGATTATTTTTGGCTTTTGCAGCACACAAGAACTACAAAGTTTACCAAATGGATATTAAATGTGCATTTTTGAATGGAGATCTTGAAGAGGAAGTATGCATTGAACAACCTGATGGATTTTCTTTGACAGATGACAATGATATGGTTTGCAAGTTAAGGAAAGCTCTGTATGGACTAAAACAAGCTCCAAGAGCTTGGTATGGAAGATTGGATAAGTATCTTTTAAAGATTGGTTTTACTAAAGGAAATGCAGACAACAATTTATATTATAAAGTAACTAATGATGACATCTTGATTATAGAAGTATTTGTTGATGATATAATCTTTGGAGGAGAAGATGGATTATGTAAGGAATTTTCTATTAAAATGCAGCAAGAATTTGAAATCTCTATGATTGGAGAAATAAAATTCTTCTTAGGATTGCAGATTTCACAGGCTAATAAAGGTATATTCTTGAGTCAATCCAAATACTTAAAAGAGTTACTAAAGAAATTTGGGATGGAGAACTCTAAACTGGTAAGCACACCTATGACAACAAATGACAAATTATCACAAAGGGATGAATCTACACCTTTTAATCCAACTAGATACAAATCTATGATAGGAGGTTTACTGTATTTGACACAAACCAGACCTGATATTATGAATGCAGTATGTATTGTTTCAAGATTTCAAAGTAATCCTAGAGAAAATCATGAATCAGTAGTAAAAAGGATTTTTCGGTACTTACAAGGCACTATAAATCTTGGATTATGGTATCCTAGAGATGAAAACTTTGAATTATGTGCATATACAGATGCAAATTGGGTAGGAGATATGGATGATAGGAAAACCACCATCGGCAGAGCATTCTTTCTTGGAAATAGATTAGTTTCTTGGTTAGGTAAGAAACAAAGTTGTACGTCTTTATCAAAAGCAGAATCAAAATATGTTGCAGCAACAACTAACTATACATAGGTACTATGGCTTAAGAAAATGTTGAAAGACATAAAGGTAAAATGCAAGGAACCTATTACTATCTATTGTGATAACACTATAGCAATTGATATATCCAAGAATCTGGTATTACATTCTAAAACCAAACATGTTTCTATCAAACTAAATATTCTAAGGGAAAATGTTGAAGCAAAGGAGATAAAACTAGTTTATGTGAATACTAAAGAACAGATTGTAGATATTTTTACTAAACCTTTGCCTAAGGAGACTTTTGAATATCTCAAAGATCAGCTTGGAGTCATACCACCACCAGTAGAGACTTAGACAGTTGATGATTGTCATCAACCGACAGAATTAACAGAGAAATCTTTTATTCCGGTCTCTGATGAGAAGCTACTTCTCAGGGGGAGTAGTTGGTATACTGAATTGATTGGTATTTTGTATATGAACTTGGTTTTATTGTAACTTTGGCATTTGATGTCAAAGGGAGAGAGATTTGTATGGAAAAAATTTGAGAAACTTTCTCCCAGGGGGAGAGATTGTTGTTTAGGAGAGATTATTACTCTCTGTATCTGTATTTTGGTTTCTGTTTTTGGTACTTGGCATTTTTGTTTTGGGACTTTGATGGTTTTTCCATCTTGTTTTGCCATTAATGCCAAAGGGGGATATTTTTGGTATTTTGGTATGGTTTTGTCATTGATGTCAACACCTACTACACTCTTATCAACTCTGGCACTTTGGAGAATCGGCAACATTCACTGGCAAGCAAGTGACTCATCACAGTCACCAATATCTGGTACACCAGCAAGATATAATGATCACCGATACTTGGAATGATATGGAAAACACATGGTTATGTCGAAGACATCACTTGGACATCTTGTCCTGGAGTTTTGTTCATTGGTATATTCATAGTTGCATATTTGTTGTTACTGGCAAATAGGTCTAGGGTTACACCGGCAAGTTTTTCTTTTCCAGATCAACATGGCACGCTATGGAGATGATTAATTATTGTTGTAAATGCATTAAGCTGACATGTTCAATTGGTTATTGCATCAGATATTATATTGTCTGTAAAATATTTTTATTGTAATATCTTGTAGAGCTAACCTACTAAAATTGGTCTTAGGTTATGGTATAAATGTAAGATCTTATTTGTAAGATCAAGTGTGGAATGCAAAAAAGGATTGTGTGAAGGTATATGCAAAAATAAGTAGAGCTATACACATAGACACCATTTCAAGATTGAAGGAAGGTTTTTGTGAAGACAATCAGAACTACACTGGTACTAAATCTAGCAGATGAAGATGCTATTTTGTGCAGTACATTCTTATTAGATTTAACCATCCAAGTGTAGTCAATGTGACTCCCATTTTGTGATTGAGTAGTGAGCTCTAGGTGATTGGCCTTTCTGCATGTGCAGACCCCATTTATGTACACTTACTATTTGTAGTAGTATCATCTAATTGTGGGAAAGGTTTTCCACCATGGTTTTTCCCCTTACAGGGTTTCCATGTACAAATATTGGTGTTATGTGTTGTGTATAACTTTGTGTTTATGTTTCATGCACTAATCCTTACCAATATAGAAATTAACTATTAAAACTGTCTACCGATATATTGAACTAGTTTACCGGTATTAAGCATTAAGTTGGTTAAGTTATTTTTGGTTTTATTTGAAAACTGATTCATCCCCCCCCTCTCAATTGTCCCAGGGACCTAACAAAGTGCACAGTACCCTTTGTCATTGTGTCAAAGGGGGAGAAATGTATCGGTATACAATTTGTCTTGCAAGAAGTTGACATCAATGCCAAAGGGGGAGATTGTTGGCATTTTGGCATTAAGTTATCATTGATGTCAACCGGCATGATGGATATTCACATAAGACTGAGTAGACAGAATGAAGGCTTACCAGTAAGGCATAAATTGGTCTAAAGGTTGTCTTCCTATTTATGTTGAAGAGACGGAATGTTAAATTTATCACAAATCACTGGAGGAGAAGATGTATTACCGATATAGTGTGCATTGTTGGTTAGCAGAAGAAGAAGGCCTTATGGGTAAAGGTATGTACTGGTATGAGTTTGTTGAATGTTCAATTTTGGACCAGCTACGTGTCGGTGAGTAGAGTGTTTGACCATGGTGATGCCATGTGGAGCCAAACTGGAAAATATGTTATGGTCAATGAAATCTCCATCGACACAGTTGGTGAAACTGTAAGTCGATATAAATGAAAAAGCCACAAATCATGGGATTGTAACTAACCAATGCAGCTTGAGGAAGAAAGAATGACAAAGGAAGATCAGGGAGTAGTTGGAGCTTGGATCAATGCAAAGGAAATCCAATTTAGGAAGACATTGAAAAGGAAACAGCTGAAGAGTTTTATTAGTCGACAGATATCAAGGCAGGAAATCTTGTTCAAGATTGCTATCTTCAGCAAGTATGCATTGGGGATGGAAAGCATGTATAGATGCATCCTTGGAGTACAAGTGATCAATCCAAGACATTGGATCAGATCTCATGAAGATTGTGTCAGGAAGAGAAAACCCTAACTGCTCTAAATTTGAATGGCTTTTTGTCAGGAAACCATGGTATAAGGAGAGGAGCTCGAGATAGAGCATGATTGATGCTGTAGAGAGGAAGAGGGTTCTACCAGTAGTGATTGTGTATTGGTATAATTATAGTTTCACAGTTAAGCTAAACCGGCAAGGTGTGGCAGAGCAGGCAACATCCAAGTGTGACACAATGTGTTGTGAGACTATAAGAGAGAGAGAGATATCAGAGGCCAAGAATCAAAGCGAGTAATCTCACAACCAATAGTGTCAAATTCAGTAGAGGAGAAAAGACTGTCAATTGGCAGTAAAATATTTAATCAAGAGTTGCAGAATTCATTTGCAACAAGAAGCCTTAATTGTATTCAAGTTGTATTTCAATATACATCACCAAGTTAGAGCTTGGTGCAGAGGTTGGTGCTCCTTTGGGTTGTAGCCCATAAATTTAGGGGTTGGTGCTCCTTGGGTTGGTGCCCTAAACTTTGTAATTCAATTTTTTACCTATGAGGTTGGATTGGAGCAGTAGTCTCTAGTAGCTTTTCTCACCGAGGTTTTTCCCACATTGGGTTTTCCTCATACATCTGGTGTTGTGAGTTGCATTTGTGTGATTGATCTATTTGTCTTTCCTTCTTGCTTTATCAGTTTATTGTGTCAGTGTTTAAGTGGTTAACATGTATACTAAAGTGGCTTTGAAAGTCAAAGATTTACAAACCACTAATTCACCCCCCCTCAGTGGTACTTTATGTTAAACATATTCATCATCAAAATTGAGGTTTCTTTGAAAACTGGCCAAAGCATTCCAGAATTCATTCCTTACTTCATTCTTGAAGTCTTCCATCATTTTTTCTACCATCTGAGGGTTTGTTCTCCTTGATGACATCTCTCCTTCCACTCTGACAAACTGCCTCAACTCAACAATCTGACTACCAGTTTCAATTGCCTCTCCTTGACAATCTATTGAACATACATGCAACCTACCTCCAATCGATGATCTGTCCACCTCAAGGAATGCATCAATGTTCACAAATGATTCTTCCACCAGTCAGTCCATAACTAGCTCTGATACTAATTGATGCAGACATGACCGATAAAAACCCTCAAAAGAGTCAACCGACTTATGCAGCAAGAGAGACACAACGAAAGCAGTAAGAAAACATAACAAATTTGCATAAACAGATCGGATTACAACCTTAGAACTTTCAGAAATCATCTGACAATCTTCATATTATCATCAAAGAACATCTGGTAGTTAACCAGTTACATGCAAGCTTCAAGCCAAATACAATCCAATTGGGACTCTAAGAATCAACCAAATCACAACATGTGAGTCTCAATCCTTATTCTTGTTATCACTATTTTGATTATTGGGTGATTTTTGTTCTTTGATCTACTAAAATTTGCAAAATTGGTCTTTGTTTCTTTATTCTACCTCTGAGGGTTATCGGTCTAAGGGTTTAGGGTTTTTGCAATTCACCTTTTCCATCTTGAAATCCCTACATTCTATTTTCATGTTACTTATTCCACTTAAGTGGAAGGGTCGGTCTGTCATGAGAAGAGGTCCCCCCTTTAATTTTTGCCTTAGGCAGGTTGTTAATAATGTTTTTAATTTTTTGCCTTCTCCTAAGTTTTCATTTCTTTGTCGGGCTTTGTAAAGATCATGCAGGTTCTAGTTGATCCAATGATGCGCATGATCTCGCAAAGGGAAGTAACCCAGTGTTTACCTTTTGTGAAGTAGTGAAAGATTGGTGGGCCTGACAAGTAAGGTAAAGAATGAGTTAAGGATCATGCATCTTGTTCCTGATCCAACGGTTGTTGCTATCTTGCAAAGAGAAGATGCATGAAGTTTATGCTTTGTGAAGCAACCAAAGGATGGTAGGCCCCAAAGGTAAGCGGATCCCTTGGTTAAAGACCGAACATTTCAGACAAGATCTAGTGGTCAGCGCTATTTTGCATGTTAAAGATGCACTAAGTTTACCTTTCACAAAGTAGTGAAAAGGTAGTGGGCCTAGCAAAAGGGTGGCTTGCAAGTTAAAGAAAAGGCATCTCCAAATAGATCCAATGGTGTGTGTTGTTTCGCAACCCAAAGTAATGCAAAATTTACTCTTTGCGAAGTAGTAAAAAGGAGCTAGTGGTTACGTGGCGGATGAGGTGCCAATATAGCTAGATGTCTGGCTAAGGCAAAAGGTGATTTGTTAGTAGGACACGTGGCTCTGAATGGATCGTGAGTGGCCAGTTTGATTAAGCGAAAATATTGATGAAATTCATGGCTAAACATGACACATGGTGGTTCAGATGTGGAGTCTAACAAAGTTCTTGAGTGAATGAATGGTCAACACGTGGGGGATATTTGTTGGAAATCTATAGGACAAGTGGTTTCTGCTTAGAGGGCCCACTTTGAAGGTTAAAGGAGTTAAAATCCATGCATCTCAAAATTGGTCCAACAACACGCATTGTTTTGTAGCCCAAAGTAACACGATGATTAACCTTTGCGAAACAACGAAGAACCACTAGCGGTGGCGGTCATGGTTAGTTGAATAGACAAGGGATCACCATGAAGAGTAATAGTTGAGAAGATAGTGGATGATCCAATGGTTAGCACTATTTTGCATGGAAAAGATGCATGAAGTTAATGCTTTGTGAAAGAAAGGCGGGGCCCATTTCTAAGCAGGATAACTCTGACAAGGTAAAGAACGTGCACATCTTTTAGGATCTAATGGATGGCACTATTTTGCAATGAAAAGATGCAAGTTTTTTATCTTTCATGAAGAAGAGAAAAGGCAAGACACTTAGAAAATTCTTTGTGGTCTATTGGAGCCATATTTCGAATTCAATTGCGAATTGATTACCGAAGCATGTGGTTTAATGTTTCTATTCAATGCTCAGTTGTCATAATAAGCTTCACATCAGCTGAAACTTTGGCATCATTTTGAAGAGTCTTGCAGAGGAACTAGTGCACAGAGAGGATTTCTTCAATAAACAAGTAAGTTTTTGCATATTGCTTGACAGTTACAGTTTGAATTGGTATCACTGGGTGCTTGAATTCTCAGAAGTCTGTCTAAGGTTTAATTGAAATAACTGTAATTCAAAGATGGCACCATAAAGAGATTTCATAGGGAAGGTGAATTATCAGGAGAGAACCATTTGTGATGATTTTTTAGAACAATTAACTATGTCTACTAATGCCACAACTAAGATGAAAGAATTGGTGCCCAAAGCTCCCCGCCTGAGAATTGGCGATGGTTTGTATGACAAAGGGAATTGGTTAAGGGATTCTCAGATAGGAATATCAGGTTTGGGAATTTTCAAAGTGGGATTTGGCCAAAGAAATTCCTTTGCTCCAATGAATAGTATATGGGAGTTAGATGTTGGAAAGCTCATAGTCCTTAGGGTTTTCATGGATATGGACCTATTAACCCAGATTGCAAATAACTATGACCTAGTTGCCAGATGTGTGAGAAATGTAAATGGGTGTCATTAATTGAAATAAATGATGATGAGTTTAGGAGAGTTTTTGGGCTTAGTGAATTATCAAATTACTTAGAGTGCATCAATTTTGAAACATTGGCAAATGTGTATGAGGCTCAGAGAGATCACCTCAGAAGTGGCCCTTTGAAAGAATTTTTTGTCAAAATAGGATGACTAACTATTGTAGGCACTAGCACCATGGAACCCTTCTCTCTAAATCTATTTACTTTGAGGGATAAATGGATGTATTGGTCCTTATGTCAGATTCCTGGGAAGATGCTGAAACAACTATGCCAACCCACTATATGCTCATGATAGCACGGATTTTGAATCCATCTCTGGCAATAACTTTTGATTTGGTACCTTATCTCACTATTGCCATTCATGAGGGATTGATGGGGATAAAAAATGCTAAGGTGGATAGACCTTTTGGGTGGTATTCTCTTCTTATGCACCTGTTTTTATTCAAAGGTGCTGACTACTACTTTGCTAATGAAATGGACCTAATTAAGGAAAAGGATGGTGAGGAGATGCTCGTTCAATTGTGGAGCACAACTTTGTCTTGGGATAGAGAAGATGTGAGTTACTTGAAGTTTGATAGATTGTGCCTAAGGAATTTGCTCAAGATATTAAGATTGTGCATAATTGGGGTGACATATATTTCTAATCTGTCTCTACTATGTTCAAAGTTTATGGTTTTAGAGGAACTCCATATTTTCTCCCCTATCAAGTTCCATTGAAGATAGGAATTGCAGAGGTCCTGAGGAAAATTGGAGGTTTGCAAGAAGTAGAATTGACAAATAGGGGGAAGGGAACAATTTTCCCAACTATCACCGTTACACATCAATTTGTAATCACCAAGGGTGGTTGGACACATTTTGATGATTTATTTCAATCCTATAGGTTGTCTACTACAGTGGCCAGATTTGCTGATCCAAAGGATTTCTTTAATGGCATGTTCAAGAAGAGAGCTGTATGTAAAGGTAGAGCACATCAGTTCCATTTTCCTAAGGATTTGATCAGAAATGAATTCAATCTAGATGAACAAGAATTGAGAAAGGAAAAATGGATAGCATATAAAAGGGTTCTAGATTTTATCCACCAATTCGATAGTGGTTATGATCCTTTGTCTAGCTTTACTCCCTTTGAGGAAAAGGCTAAATTCTTGATACTTTATTTTGAAGATTTAATGCAAACCTTAAAGGAGAAGAGGGAAGTTATATTGAAAAATGACCCTGAAAAGGATAAGTTGGTTCTAGCTAAGCCTACCTTTGCCAAGGCCATCCCTCAAAGTGAATATGTGATGCATAAGAGGCCAAAATACAGTGCGCTAGTGCCAGTCAGGGGTGAGCCTTCTACTTCAAAAGGGAAAAGAGCTATAGAAGATGTAGTTGAAATCCAAGATTCCCCTAAAAATAAAAGGGTGGGAAAAGAGGTACAAATAGGTGAGCCTTTATATTCTCCATCCCAATCCTGAATCCATGTGGGAGATGAACATGCAGTGGTTGAGCAATTGTTGTAGATAGGAAGTCTTGGGGAGATTGCCTATACTTATGAAGAAGTACAAGAGGGAATGCCTGAAGAACCACCAAATGCTAAAATGAATTTGACTAGAGAGGAGTTTAAAGGCAAAGAGTTAGACCCTATCATCAAACAACCCAATGAGGAATTTTTGACTGATAATAATTTTTTTACAACAAGATATTTCATGCAATTTGTTTGGAGGCAAAATATAGAACAATTTAAAGAAAAATGTGAGAAGAAGAAAAGTGAACATCCCCACAAAGATACATCTATAGTGGAGGAAGAAGTAAAACAAGAAATGATGATAGAATTTAAAGCCATTACTCCTGAGCAGGGGAGAGAAATGGTAGCAAAAGAAGGGGTATTAATTCTTCCTAAGTGGGATATAATAGATGCTTTAGTGCTTGAAGTAGTAAGGAAAGAAACAAAACCCTTGGAAGGAGTGACATTTAGCAAGGACCATGCTGCTTTGGTTATGTGGTCTCTAAGGAGGGATGAGACCAAAAAGAGGAAGGACACCTCAGAGTCCAGCTATCTTGGAGGTATTATTGTGAGGAGAGTGCAGGACACAGGGGTAGTAGAGGTTGCTTGCACAGTTTTGGAATCAACAAAATTCAGTGTCGCAGTAGCTGAGAAGAAAGCCAAAGAAAAATTTGATCTCAAGGTAAAATTGGAGATGATTCTGAAGGCTTATAATGAGGCCAAAGGGGAAATAGCCCACAAGGATACTACCATTACCAAATTGAAGAATCAATTAGCAAGGCAATACCAAAGAGGTGAATCTTCTACTTTAATGATTGCCTCTTCTTCAGCGAAACCTCCATTCACCAGTCCAATCATTGAATTTCCCCCATTCTCCTATGATTTTTGGTTTTCAATCAACTGAGACCATACAAAATGAAATGGAAAAATTGAAGTAGGCTCAAGCCCTGTTTGCAAGTAAGTATCAGGAAAAGGTTAGAGGCACAATTTTGAAGTTTGCTGACATAATAGGGGCCTCTATTCTATACATATATATGAAATTGTTGGATACAATTGTTTAATTGTGTGTTGTCTTTGATGTTACACAAATGTCATATCAGTCTACCGATTTCAGAATGTTCGGCAAAGCAGTCAGACAGAGTCTACCGAGTTCAGACAGTAAGAGAAGCAAGTTAAGTCGGTCTTCGAAGAATATGTGAAGGAAAGTTAGTCTATACCGAGTTCACAGTCTTTACCGAGTTAAGTCGGTCTTCGAAGAATATGAAGGAAAGTCAGTCTTTACCGAGCTCGCAGTACTTACCGAGTTCAGTTGGTTATCGAAGAATCAGCAGTGTTCACCGAGCATCAATGAAATGTTTATGCAGCCGACCGAAGCAATATTTAATTTATTGAAACTTGTATATGTAGCCGACCTATGTAATATTTATTGTAACTTATAATTGAGCCGACTTGGTAACCTGAATGGTATATATGAGAGATCAAGTTGCGATTTTGAAGTAAAAAAAAAAAAGGAAGAGTGAAAAGTATGGAGATGTGAAGGAGCAGAAATGTGCAAATTCTGATGAAGGATCAGTGATATCCTTGAGGTGCAGAAAAGATATATGTGATCAGTAAGGATCTATTGGCGCAGAACAAAGATCTGTATCAGCAAGATAAGTTGTGTTTAATTCAGGTCACTTCATTGTTGCTTTCTAACCATTGTAGCAGTGATACCGAAATCTCTTAACAGAGTTGGTCTAACAACCATTTTGTAAATCCTCTGACAAGGTGACAATTCGGTTGAATTGTTCTTAAGACCTTTCACAAGGCCACTCCTAGCAGGGTGATCAAATCCTCTAACCGGGTCACACCTAACAGTGTGTTTTGTAACCTTTAACAGGGTTGGCTCCTAACAGGGCTCACTTTAGAAGAGTGAAAATCAGTAACTAGTTACATTGGTGGTTTTCCCAAAATTGGGTTTCCACGTTATATCTGGTGTTACTTGTGTTCATGTTATTTGTTTCATGCATATTAATGTTTGATGAACAATGATAAGCTAATTTACCGAGTTACAGCAGTTTATATTTAAGACATCTAAGGGACTTGTGGATTTATTTTTGTGGTAACTAATTCACCCCTCCCCTCTCAGTTACTCCATCCATATTTCCAACAATTGGTATCAGAGCTTTCGGTGCTTATAGGAAGGATTTCAAGGATCTAAGCTAAAGATCAAGATGTCTTACAAGAGGGAAATTCCAAGGTTAAACAGAAATAACTTTTCAGCATGGCAAGGTCTCATGAGACTCCATTTGGCTTCCATTGGAGATACAGGATTGACACATCTTGACACAGAATATGTGACACCCACTGGTACACTAACTGTTGCTGATATTGCTGCAAAGAAGACTCATAACACCATGATGATAGACATTGCATCTGCCCTAAGCTATGAAGAGTTTGATGATGTCAAAGATTGCAAAACTGCATTTGAAATGTGGAACAAGCTGAAAGATATCTATGGTGGTGATGACAATGTGAGAAGAGCCAAAGCAGAAAGCTTGAGAGGACAGTTTGATCAATTAAAAATGAGTGAGGATGAAAATATTGCAAAATATGTTGAAAGAGTCAAAACTAGTGTCAGTGCAATCAAAGCGTCTGGAGGTGATATCTCAGAGGAAACAGTCATAAGCAAAGTTCTCAGAACATTACTACCCATTTATGCAATCAGAGTTTCTGCAATTCAGGAAAGAAGATGTGAAGCAAATCACAAGATAAATTTAGAGGCCATAGTTGGAAGATTAACTGCATTTGAGTTAGACAACTATGACAACTATGTTCCAGCTTCCAAAAACATGGAATCAGCATTTGAAGCTAAGGTTTCACTCAAGGAGAAAGGCAAAAAGAAAAAGGAATCTCGGTTAGAAAGTGAAGATGAATCAGAACCAAGTTCAGACAATGATCTTGAAATAATTGAAGCTCTTCTAGCAAAGAAATATTCCAAAGGCAGAGGAAAATACAGAGGCAAAGTTCCTCTAATCTGTTTTTCATGTGATGAAGTTGGTCATATTGCTGCTAGATGCCCAAACAAGCAGAGAAAAGATGAGAAGAAAGATCACAAATGGAATGGCAAAAAGGACTACAAATCATTCAAAGGTAAGAAAACATGCTTTATGGCTAAGGATTCTGATAATAGTGAAGATGAAATTGTTTATATTGCTATAAGAGATGATTCTGATAATGATGAGGAAGATAAGATGGCACTTATTTCTCATATAAGCAAAAATGATACTTGGATCATAGATAGTGGTTGCTCTCATCATATGACTGGTGATAAAACCAAGTTTGAACATTTTATAGACTATGATGGAGGTAGTGTAAGGTTTGGTAATAATGAACCTCGCTACATAAAAGGAAGAGGTAGAATTCCTATAACCAAAGAACTTGTATTTGATGATGCCTACTGGGTTGAAGGTCTCAATCACAACTTGATGAGTGTGGCACAGCTACTTAATAGTGGACTCAAGGTGGAATTCATGCATGGGAAGGCTAGACTGCTAAATAATCAAGGAAAGCTGATTGGATCAGGCACTCAAACAAAAGGTAATTTGTTCCGACTTGAAACAAGTGAAAATTCATTTTTTATTGCTCAAGTTGAAGAAAGTTGGTTATGGCACAAAAGGTTATGTCATGTAAATTTTGATAACCTAGTGAAAATAAGTAAATTCAGAAAAGTAAGAGGTATTCCAGATATAAAGAAGCCTGAGGTCGGTCTATGTAAGAATTGTCAAATTGGAAAGATGGGAAAGACTAGTTTCAAAAGCAAAAACTATCAATCTGAAGATATATTAGAAATTGTGCATACTGATTTATGTGGACCCATAGGAACTAAAAGTTATACAGGAGAAAAGTTCTTCATTCTTTTTGTTGATGATTACTCAAGAATGATGACTATCGTGTATTTAAGGAACAAATCAGAAGCATTTGAAAAGTTCAAATGGTATTTGGCTAGAGTAGAAAAAGAAACAGGTAAAAGACTTAAATGTCTAAGGTCAGACAGAGGTGGTGAATTTATCTCTCATGAATTCAATAACTTTTGCATTGAAAGAGGAATCAAAAGACAAGTATCAGCCCCTAGAACTCCTGAGTAAAATGGAATAGCTCAAAGAAGGAACAGATCTATCATGGATTGTGCAAGAACCTTAATGATTGAAAAGAACATTTCTATCAAATACTAGAAGGAAGCTATCAGCACTGCTGTTCATACCTTGAACCGAGTACAGCTGAAGAATGACTCATTTCAAACCCCCTATGAATTATGGTATGGCTACAAACCTAATGTAAGTTACCTAAAAGTATTTGGAAGTAAATGTTACATTTTGAAAGAATCTAGAAAAGGAAAATTTGATGTGAAAGGAGATGAAGGTATATTCCTTGGATATTCTTGCAAGAGTAAAACATATAGATGTTTGAACTTGTCTACTCAAAAAGTTATAGAAAGTGCACATGTGAAAGTTGATGAGTTTGCAGAAAGATCTGAAGAAGAAAGCAAAAGAGAACCAGAAGATTATAGAAGATTTGTGTCTATTGAACCTGATACAATACCAGATACATCTGCAAATCAGGAATCTTCTACTCCCGAGTCATCAGTAACCGAGTTACAGAAAGAGAAAACCGAGCCAGTATCTACCGAGTCTGATGAACCAGAACCAGTGTCTACCGAGTCTGAAGAAACCGAGCAAATATTTACCGAGCCAGTTGAAGAACAAGAGGACAATGATGAAATTCATTCTAAAGGCAAGAAACCTGTATTAGCCGAGTATGTCAGACGACATCACTCAGCAGATCAGATCATTGGAGACAAATCTGAAGGAACCATGACAAGAGGTAAGTTGAAAAGTACTTGTTTACTTGTTGATTTTGAACCTAGAAATGTCAAAGATGCATTGGGAAATGATAGTTAGAAAGAGGCTATGAAAGAAGAGATAGAACAGATAGAGAAAAACAAGACATGGACTCTTGTACCCAGACCTAAGGATAAAAATGTCATTGGAACTAAGTGGGTATTCAGAAATAAACTGAATGAAGATGGCAAAGTTTCAAGAAACAAAGCAAGACTAGTATGTAAAGGATATGCTCAACAAGAAGGAATAGACTATGGAGAAACTTTTGCTCCTGTTGCAAGATTGGAAGGAGTCAGAACCTTACTTGCATATGCCGCCTACAAAGGATTCAAAGTTTATCAGATGGATGTTAAATCTACATTTCTTAATGGTATATTGGATGAAGAGGTTTATATTGAACAACTTGAAGGTTTTGTTGATCTACAAAAGAAGGACATGGTCTGCAAATTACATAAAGCATTGTATGGTCTGAAACAAGCCCCTAGAGCATGGTATGAAAGATTGCATAACTATCTTATTCAGATTGGATTTCAAAGAACAAATGATAACAGTAGCTTGTATATCAAGGAAGGATCAGATAACAAAATTGTCTTAGCAGAAATATTTGTAGATGATACTATTTTCACAGGAAATGATGATCTTTGCAAAGAATTTTCAGTACAAATGAATAAGGAATTTGAAATGTCTATGTTTGGTGAGATCAAATTCTTTGTTGGTCTTCAAATTCAATAGAACAAAAATGGTATCTACATTACACAATCAAAATACATCAAAGAGATACTGAAAAAGTTCGGTATGGAAGATTGTAAACCAGTTGGAACTCCTATGTGTACTGGATTAAAGCTTACCAAGGAAGATGAATCACAAGAAGTAGATCAAACACTGTATAGATCTATGATTGGAAAGCTGTAGTATGTTGTTTATACTAGGCCAGATATTGCTCTTGCAGTTGGTATTGTTGCAAGATTCTCAGCAAAGCCAAGAGAAAGTCACATGACGGCAATCAAAAGAATAATGAGATATTTGAAAGGAACTGAAGAGTATGGATTATGGTACAAATTTGGAGGAAATTTTGATTTGAAAGTATTTATTGATGCTGATTGGACAGGAAACATTGATGACAGAAAAAGTACAAGCAGAGGAGCATTCTTTCTAGGAAAGAGATTGGTTTCCTGGACAAGCAAAAAGCAGAACTGTATATCCCAATCTACAGCAGAAGCAGAATATGTTGCTGCAGCAGTAAATTGTTCAAATGTTGTTTGGTTTAAACAGCTATTGGTAGGCATGAAAATGGAAATCAAAGAACCAATTGTTATGTTCTGTGATAATACAAGTGCAATTGACATGTCCAAGAATCCAGTGATGCATCCCAAAACCAAGCACATTGCAATAAAATATCATTTTGTCCGAGAACTGGTGCAGGACAAGGAGATCAGATTGGAATATATTCACACAAAGGAACAAATTGCTGACATATTCACAAAACCATTGGCTAAGGATGCATTCTTGTATCTAAGAGGTAAGTTAGGGGTCACTCCCCTATCTGAAATTCACTAAAGAAAAGTTTTAGTGATGCATCAACTCATCCTAAGTGAAAAATCTACTAGTTGATGCAGTATAATTAGGAAAATATTGCATATGAATCAGTACAAAAGGTACATTATAACTCAGATAAAGTCTTATTGTCTTTGGCATGTGTTGTCAAAGAGGGAGAGTTACTGTCATATCCTTCTAAAATTTGAAAGAAAGTTCATTAAGATAAAGAGGGAAAGTTGTTTGATAAAGAGGGAGAGTTTTACCGTCCAAAGATGAAGTTACTTCACAGAGGGAGATTATTGAAAGAAGGAGTGTTCTCTATCCAAAGGGAAAGTTATGTTGGCATGTTGCTGTCATAAAAGAAAAGACCTATTTTCAAATTTCATTCTGCTATGACATGTTGTATTGCCATCAATGCCAAAGAGGCAGATTGTTGGATACAACTGTTTAATTGTGTGTTGTCTTTGATGTTACACAAATGTCATATCAGTCTACCGAGTTCAGAATGTTCGGCAAAGCAGTCAGACAGAGTCTACCGAGTTCAGACGGTAAGAGAAGCAAGTTAAGTCGGTCTTCGAAGAATATGTGAAGGAAAGTTAGTCTATACCGAGTTCACAGTCTTTACCGAGTTAAGTCGGTCTTCGAAGAATATGAAGGAAAGTCAGTCTTTACCGAGCTCGCAGTACTTATCGAGTTCAGTCGGTTATCGAAGAATCAACAGTGTTCACCGAGCATCAGTGAAATGTTTATGCAGCCGACCGAAGCAATATTTAATTTATTGAAACTTGTATATGTAGCCGACCTATGTAATATTTATTGTAACTTATAATTGAGCCGACTTGGTAACCTAAATGGTATATATGAGAGATCAAGTTGCGATTTTGAAGTAAAAAAAAAAAAGGAAGAGTGAAAAGTATGGAGATGTGAAGGAGCAGAAATGTGCAAATTCTGATGAAGGATCAGTGATATCCTTGAGGTGCAGAAAAGATATATGTGATCAGTAAGGATCTATTGGCACAGAACAGAGATCTGTATCAGCAAGATAAGTTGTGTTTAATTCAGGTCACTTCATTGTTGCTTTCTAACCATTGTAGCAGTGATACCGAAATCTCTTAACAGAGTTTGTCTAACAACCATTTTGTAAATCCTCTGACAAGGTGACAATTCGGTTGAATTGTTCTTAAGACCTTTCACAAGGCCACTCCTAGCAGGGTGATCAAATCCTCTAACCGGGTCACACCTAACAGTGTGTTTTGTAACCTTTAACAGGGTTGGCTCCTAACAGGGCTCACTTTAGAAGAGTGAAAATCAGTAACTAGTTACATTGGTGGTTTTCCCAAAATTGGGTTTCCACGTTATATCTGGTGTTACTTGTGTTCATGTTATTTGTTTCATGCATACTAATGTTTGATGAACAATGATAAGCTAATTTACCGAGTTACAGCAGTTTATATTTAAGACATCTAAGGGACTTGTGGATTTATTTTTGTGGTAACTGATTCACCCCTCCCCTCTCAGTTACTCCATCCATATTTCCAACAATATATGAAAAGAGTTTTAAGCATGTTGAATGATCTGAAGGAAGACAAGCCTGTTGGTATTTTGGTATGGTTTTGTCATTGATGTCAACACTTGCTAAATACACCTACTTTGGAGATCCAACAACATTCACCGACAATCAGTAAAATGCTCAAACAATCACCGGTATATGGTTAACCGACAGGATATAATGTTCACCGGTACCTGTAATGACATGGAAGACACTTGGTAATGTCAAAGACATCATGTGGACACTTTTCCTTGAAGTAATATCATTGGTATATTCTTATTTGCATATTTTCTTTTACCGACAAATAGGTCCAGGTTATCTAGGGTTACACCGACAGGTTTATCTTTTCTAGATCAGCATGGCACACTATGGAGATTATTTATTATTGTTGTAAATGCATTAAGCCAACATGTTCAATTGGTTATTGCATCGGATATTGTATTATTTGTAAAATGTTTTATTGTAATATCTTGTAGAGCCGACCTACTAAAATTGGTCTTAGGGTATGGTATAAATGTAAGATCTTATTTGTAAGATCAAGTGTGGAATGCAAAAAAGATTTAAGGAAGGATATATGTGAGATCAAGCAAAGATATACACGAAGACATTATTTGAAGGTGAAGTTAGGTTTTTGTAGAAGCATATCAGCATTACACCAGTACTGAATCCAACATATGAAGATGCTATTTTGTGCAGTACATTCTCTTTGGATTTAACCATCCAACTGTAGTTAGTGTGACTCCCATTTGTGTTTGAGCAGTGAGCTCTAGGCTGTTGGCCTTTCTACATGTGTAGACCCCTCTTGTACACTTACTATCTACAGTAGTATCATCTGATAATCCGTAAGGTTTCCCACCATGGTTTTTCCCCTTATAGGGTTTCCACGTACAAATATTTGTGTCATGTGTTGTTGTTGACTTTGTGCTTATGTTTCATGCATTAATTCTTACTGGTACAACATTTCCTATCAACACTGTTTACCGACACAATCAACTGTCTTACCGGTATTAAGCAATAAGTTGGTTAATAAGATTTTGGTTTGAATTTATTAGACAACTGATTTACCCCCCCCTCTCTGTTGTCCCCGGGACCTACAATTGGTATCAGAGCCTAGTCGTCTTTTTTAGAAGTTTAACAACTTGAGGAGATCCAATGTCTACTAATTATTTCAGAAAGGATAGTCCTAAGCTTGATGGAACCAACTATGGAATATGGAAAATCAAAATGGAGACACATCTAAATTGCATTGGTAAAGACATTTGGGAAGTTACTAAGAATGGTTATACTGCTGCTATAGCTGGTCAGCCTGCTCCTATTACTTTAGCTAAAGATGAAGAAAATGATTGCAAAGCAAGAGAAGCACTTTTGAGCGCATTATAAGAACAACAAATCATGGGACTATCAGATAGATCTACTGCAAAAGCTAGTTCGGATCATTTGGAAACACTGAATGAAGGGGATTCCACAGTCAAAATTGAAAAACTTGATAGCTTCCGAGTCAAGTATGAACATCTGAAAATGGAAGAAGATGAAAGAATTTCTGCCTTTATGGAAAGAGTAAATGAAATTGTTTTAGGTATCAAATGTTGTGGAGGAACCTTGAGTGAAGATGAGATTGTTTCAAAAATCTTAAGAGGTTTGCAACCAGCATATAAAATGAAGGTTATTGCTATTAATGGGTTGAGAACAATGCCTAATACATCAGTAACTAGGGATACATTGATTGGAAAACTTTCAGCTTTTGAAATAGAGGAATTTGGTCCTGTTGCTACTATAAAAACTGATTTGGCCTTCAATGCATCAACATCATCTGCTCCATGTTTTGACAAATCAGACTAGAGAGCCTTTTATGCAAGAGAACTTGAAGAAACCAGGAAGGAGAACGAAGAGCTTGAAGAACTTGAAGCACTATTTGCAAGAAAAATGCCAAAAGGTCCAATTGGAAGTAAGTATGAAGGTAAAGCACCCTTTAAATGTTTCAACTGCAATAAGATTGGTCATATGGCTTCAAGATGCCCTGATAGACATGCTAGACTAAGAGAACAAGCTAGAAGGACATACAAACCTAATCCTGAATATCAAAGATACAGATTTAAGAAAAACAAAGATAAATCTTGCTACATTGCTGATGAAGGTGTAACTAATGATTCTGATGAGGATCCAGTAGACAACGGATGGGTCTTTGTTGCTATAACAAAAGATCAACTGGTACCTATTGCTCCATCAGTAGAACAAGCCCTAACAGCTAAAGTTGAATCAAAGGATGAATGGATTATTGACTCAGGATGCTCACATCACATGACTGGAGACAAAGGCAAATTCTTGAACTTTCAAGAATACAATGGAGGTTTAGTAAGATTCGGAGATGACAAAGCCTGATCAATCAAAGGTAAGGGTTCAATATCTCTTGATGGTAAACATAACACTGACAATGTTTACTATGTTGAAGGATTGAAACATAATCTTTTAAGTGTTGGTCAATTAGTTGAGAAAGGTTTTCAGTTACAATTTAAAAATGGAAAATGCAAAATCATGAATAGAACTAGTTTGGAAATTGCAACTGGTAATCAAACTAGAGGTAACATCTTTCATTTGAATAACAGTGAAAAGGCATGCTTAATTGCACATATAGATGAAAGTTGGCTATGGCATAAAAGACTATGTCATGTAAATTTTGATTGCATGGTAAAAATCAATACTTTGAAGGCAGTTAAAGATCTACCTAAAATCATAAAACCTCAGAATACAATTTGCAAGGAATGTCAATTTGCAAAACAAGTTAGAGCTAGTTTCAAAAGTATTCCAGAAAAATCCAATAATGCTCTTGATTTAATTCACACTGATTTATGTGGTCCGGCTAGAACTAAAAGCTTACAAGGTGATAGATATTTCATGCTAATTATTGATTATTATTCTAGAATGTGTTGGGTTACTTTTCTCAGGGAAAAATCAGAAGCACTTGGGAAGTTCAAACTATTCAAAGCAATGGTTGAAAATGAAACCGGTAAGAAAATTAAATGTTTAAGATCAGATCAAGGAGGAGAATTCACATCTAGAGATTTTAATACATTCTGTGAAGTAAATGGAATCAAAAGACAGTTATCGGCACCTCAGACACCACAATAGAATGGAGTTGTTGAAAGGAAAAATAGAACTATTTTGGATGCAACAAGAAGTATGTTATCAGAAGCAAATCTACCACATGTGTACTGGAGAGAGGCAGTAAGCACTGTTGTCTATACATTCAACAAAGTTCACATCAAAGGTGAAACCGGTGAGACCCTTCATGAACTATGGTTTGGTAATACTCCTACTCTTAAGTATTTTAGAATTTTTGGAAGTAATTGTTATATTAGAAGAGATGAGTATATTGGAAAGTTTGATCCTAGAAGTGATGAAGGAATATTTCTTGGTTATTCATCTAAGAGTAAAGCTTATAGATGCTTTAATAAAAGATTACAGAAAATTGTTGAGAGTACAAATGTAAAGATTGATGAACAATTCAAAGGAACTTCAAGGTATATAGACTCTGAACCAGTAACAGAAATAATAACAAATGAACCAACAGTAAATCCACCAATACATAATGATGATCTAGTTACTTCGGTATCATCAGAGGATTCCACAGTAATTGAAGAACAACAACAGACTAAGACACCCCGGTGTGTAAGATTGAATCATTTTGAAGATCAAATAATTGGAAGAAAATTTAAAGGAGTCATGACAAGAGGAAGATTTTTCAAATGAAGAGGTATGTCTTATTTCTCAAATTGAACCATTATCTATCAATGAGGCATGTGAAGATAAATTTTGGATTAAAGCTATGGAAGAAGAATTAGGACAAATTGAGAAAAATAATACTTGGACATTAGTTCCCTGGCCTAAAAATAGAAATGTAATTGGAACCAAATGGGTATTTAGAAACAAACTCAATGAAGATGGTAAGGTTGTCAGGAACAAAGAAAGACTAGTGTGTAAGGGATATTCTCAGAAAGAAGGAGTTGATTACAATGAAACCTTTGCACCGGTAGCCAGAATTGAGGCAGTTAGATTATTCTTAGCCTTTGCAGCTCACAAGGATTACAAAGTTTATCAAATGGATATTAAATGTGCATTTTTGAATGGAGATCTTGAAGAAGAAGTTTATATTGAACAACTTGATGGATTTTCATTGACAGATAACAATGATATGGTTGGTAGATTAAGAAAAACTCTGTATTGACTAAAACAAGCTCCAAGAGCCTGGTATGTAAGATTGGATAAGTATCTTTTAAAAATTGGTTTTACTAAAGGAAATGCAGATAGCAATTTATATTACAAAGTAACTACTGATGACATTTTGATTATGGAAGTATTTGTTGATGATATAATCTTTGGAGGAGAAGATGGATTATGCAAAGAATTTTCTCTTAAAATGCAGCATGAATTTGAAATGTCTATGATTGGAGAAATAAAATTCTTTTTAGGATTGCAGATTTTACAGACTGATAAAGGCATATTTTTGAGTCAATCTAAGTACTTGATAGAACTACTCAAGAAATTTGGGATGGAGAACTCTAAACTGGTAAGCACACCTATGACTACAAATGACAAATTATCTCAAAGGGATGAATCTACACCTGTTAATCCAACTAGATACAAATCTATGATAGGAGGTTTACTGCATTTGACACAAACCAGACCTGATATTATGAATGCAGTATGTATAGTTTCTAGATTTTAGAGTAATCCCAAGGAAAATCATGAATCAACAGTAAAAAGGATTTTTCGGTACTTACAAGGCACAACAAATCTTGGATTATGGTATCCTAAAGATGAAAATTTTGATCTATATGCATACACAGATGCAAATTGGGCAGGAGATGTGGATGATAGAAAGAGCACCATTGGAGGAGCATTCTTTCTTGGAAAGAGATTAGTTTCTTGGTTAAGTAAGAAATAGAGTTGTACATCTTTATCAATAGCAGAATCAGAATATGTTGTAGCAGCAACAAACTGTACATAGGTACTTTGGCTTAAGCAAATGTTGAAAGACATAAAGGTAAAATGCAAGGAACCTATTACTATATATTGTGATAACACTGCAGCAATTGATATATCTAAGAATCTAGTATTACATTCTAAAACAAAACATGTTTCTATCAAACTGAATTTTCTAAGGGAAAAAGTTGAAGAAAAGGAAATAAAACTGGTTTATGTGAATACTAAAGAACAACTTGTAGATATTTTTACAAAACCTTTTCCTAAGGAAACTTTTGAGTATCTCAGAGATCAGCTCGGAGTCTTACCTCCACCAGTAGAGACTTAGATAGTTGATAATTGTCATCAACTGGTAGAATTAAATGGACAAATCTTTTATTCTGGTATTTGATGAGAAAGCTACTTCTCAGGGGGAGTAGTTGGTATATTGAATTGGTTGGTATTTTGTATGAACTTGACCTTTTTGTGACTTTGGTATTTGATGTCAAAGGGGGAGAGATATATGGAAAAACATTAAGAAAAAATATATGGAAAATCTTTTTGAGGAGAGATTGGTATTGTAAATAAATCTTTGTATAAACACAAATTACTCCCAGGGGGAGAATTGGTTTTTGTACTTGGCATTTCTATTTTGGTACTTTGATGGTTTTTTCATCTTGTTTTGCCATCAATGCCAAAGGGGGAGATTGTTGGTATGGTTTTGTCATTGATGTCAACACCTGCTAAATACACCTACTTTGGAGATCCAGCAACATTCACTGCCAATAAGTAAAATGCTCAAACAATCACCAGTATATGGTTAACCGGCATGATATAATGTTCACCGGTACCTACAATGACATGGAAGACACTTGGTAATGTTGAAGACATCATGTGGACACTTTTCCTTGAAGTAATATCATTGGTATATTCTTATTTGCATATTTGCTTTTACTGGCAAATAAGTCCAGGTTATCTAGGGTTACATTGGCAGGTTTATCTTTTCCAGATCAGCATGGCACACAATGGAGATGATTTATTATTGTTGTGAATGCATTAAGCCGACATGTTCAATCGATTATTGCATCGGATATTGTATTATTTATAAAATGTTTTATTGTAATATCTTGTAGAGCCGACCTACTAAAATTGGTCTTAGGGTATGGTATAAATGTAAGATCTTATTTGTAAGATCAAGTGTGGAATGTGAAAAAGATTTAAGGAAGGATATATGTGAGATCAAGCAGAGATATACATGAAGACATCATTTGAAGGTGAAGTTAGGTTTTTGTAGAAGCATATCAGCATTACACCGGTACTGAATCCAGCATATGAAGATATTATTTTGTGCAGTACATTCTCTTTGGATTTAACCATCCAACTATAGTCAGTGTGACTCCCATTTGTGTTTGAGCAGTGAGCTCTAGGCTGTTGGCCTTTCTGCATGTGTAGACCCCTCTTGTACACTTACTATCTGCAGTAGTATCATCTAATTGTGTTTAAGGTTTCCCACTATGGTTTTTCCCCTTACAGGGTTTCCACGTACAAATATTTTTGTCATGTGTTGTGGTTGACTTTGTGCTTATGTTTCATGCATTAATTCTTACTAGGATAGCATTTCTTGTTAACATTGTTTACCGGCACAATTAACTATCTTACCGGTATTAAGCAATAAGTTGGTTAATAAGATTTTGGTTTGAATTTATTAGACAATTGATTCACCCCCCCCCCCCCCCTCTCAGTTGTCCCCAGTGCCTACAAAGCCTACTCTGGAGCCTGTTAGGTCTTACTTGGAAGGCTAATGTACTAAGAGGGGGGGGGTGAATCAGTACTTCAAAACTTTTCTTGAAAAACAATTTTACTGATAAACACAAACTATGTATTGTTGATCTCAAATATATGTAATACTGAAACATAATCATAGAAATAACATACATCAAAATATCCCTCCATAACACAAAGATTTTTGGTCATGCAGAAACTCTTGGTTAGAGAGAAAAACTATGGTGGGGATGGCACCCACAACTTCACTACTGTAGTAATCAATATTGCTCAATTAGAGATACATGTTTAGCTATTTCTAATAACTTACCCTATTAGGAGTATAAAGATCTTTAGATCTACCTTGCTAAAGGATTTTGCAAACACTTCTACAAAGTGTTATACCTGGTTAAAGGCTTTACAATTTATAGACTTTATTAGAGTCTTTTACCTTGTTAAAGGTTTCTATTACAACTTAAAATTTCAATCAAAAATCTTTACAAAATATCTAAAACTTCACATCTGAAATGTTATAGTAGACTCTATGTGCTCAATATAAAATTACCTTGCTCATGTTGGCATTACAATAAGTTTGATGGTTGATGATATTGAGAAGGTTGTTGGAGATGAATGATATAATTGATAAAGGATGATTACTATCTTAATATTATTGTTTTGTCATTGATGTCAAGCAATTGATTTTTTGATTCAGTATGATGTTGCCATATCTTAAAAAGTATGTTTTGATGAGTATAAAGATGTCAGTAAGTGACACAGAAAGAATGTGAAAATGAAGGGGAGTAATAAGTTATTCAATGCAAATTTATTACCAAGTTTGACAGTGATGAGATTATGATGTTTTGATTGTTTTGATATCCTATATATATGTATTCAAAGATTGAACAAGAAAGGGAAAAGATTTCATGTAATAGAATAAGTAAAGGTTTCATACTATTCTATTTTACCAAGCAAGGAGCTAGTTGGTAAACTCCAAGGTTACCGATGTCGGTTAATGAATGAAAAAGTCACTGAGAAGAGAATGTCTACCAAGCAAAGTTCAGTATTAACTGAGTATCAACTGAGCAGTAACAAAATGCATTAAATAAAGTGTATACATTATTTAATGAAGGATGCTAATGAGCTGGAGGTTTATTGAAGATAGGAATGTCGTGCAAGAAGTTTGTTAAAGATCAACGGCAATTAAAATTCAAGAGTAAGATATACAACACAGATTGAATGGTCCTAACCGAGCACAAGTACCAAGAAAGGATACAAGTTTCAAGGCAAGATAAAACATTTTTCAGATCAAAAGATACAATGAACCTAATCAAGTTTGAAGATCTGATGGCTAAATTTAATCATGGGAAATGTGATTAAGGAGATTAAATGGTTGGGAATTGCTTATAAATAAAGAGTACTTGAAGAACAATAAAAGCGAGCAAACTGAAGCACAGTGATGCTACAAAGGTAATTACTGAGTATAGAAGATTGAAGATCTGATTGAAGAACAGATTGAGAAGCCCAACAAGGAGAAAGATAAGTCTTATGACAAGATTATCTTGAGCATATTGAGCACATATAATCTACTTTAACATTTTAGATGTGAAGTTGTAGATATATTTTATTACTATTATTTATGTTTTTAAGTGACAGGAAATCTCTTAACTGAAGGAGCGGTAATGGGAGTGGGAGAAGGTGGCAGAAATGGGCGAACTCAAATTTCAAATTCTCTGCAAGGCAAGAACTCTGGTTCCAATGGTGGGAGTGGCTAAATCAATGCAGTTGGTCCCATAGGCGATAAGGATAAGCCTCCAGAAATCTCAGAGGTTGGTGTTGACTTGCAGTTTGATGGTATTCTGCTAGAGGAGATAGCGGGTTTATCTGGGCTTTTGGGGGAAGGGTCCAATGGGGGGACCATTCCACGTGATGACTCCATTGATAGCAGAAAGGAAAAAAGAAATGGTCTTCCCTATTTGGAACTAGACCAACTAGTAAATCTTCCCCACCTCCTGTCAAGAATATCTCTGACCCTTTTGGTGGTAAGTTCGCTATCTCTATCCTTGACTAGGTTCTAGACCATAATATAAATAGTATGTCAAACTCCTTGGTAGGGAAATTTATGGGTTTGCATCCTAATATTGAAGTTGTTAGGGCTTTTGTCAAACAAAAATGGGTCCTCAAGAGAAATGTTGAAGTCTCGGCTTTACCTAAAGGCCTTCTATCTTTTTCTTTTTCATGTGAAGAAGATAAGGTAAAGATTCTGTTCAAAAGCCCCTGGATGGTAGGAAAGACAACATTGGTCCTTCAAAAATGGCATCCGAACCTAAATATGAACGATTCTCTCTTGGTGCAAGTTCCAATCTAGATAAAGCTTCCAGGCTTGCCTCTTGAATATTGGGCAGAAAGTATCTTCTCTGGAATTTCAAGCTCCTTTGGCAAGCTGCTCTCTATAGACCCAGTCACTGCTTCAAAAAGGAGACTGACTCATGCTAGGTTCTATGTAGGAGTAGCCCCTGATGCAAATATGCTGGAATAGATAGACCTAGTTTCAAAGTTGGGAACTTGGAAACAACACATTGAATATGAATCCATCCCTTTTGCCTGTTTCCACTGTAAAAAAATAGGTCACTAGGCAAAATACTACCCAAACAAGCTGATGGTAGAACCTAAGCAGCCTAAACCCCAAATTAAAAACCAAAAGCTGCCAGAGAAAATGGTGTGGCAAGTTAAAAACCCAGAGAATAAGGAAGATAAATCCAATCACTTTAATCCTTTGGGGGAAAAGAAAGAAGGGACATCAAATTCTATCTCTAGCCCCTCAGCCTAGGAAGCAGTGAGAAACGAATCAACCAAAGTCAGCCCCCTAGGTACTACCCAAAAAGAGGAAATGAAAGATCAAACTGAATCTTCAAACGAGTTAGCTGAAGTGGTTGTTGACACTTATGAAAGCAAGGAACTAGAAGAAAAAGATTCCCAACATGATGAAGGGAAGATCCCTGACCCCCAAGAAGAAAGAACCGATTCTTCACTAGCCTCGCCAAGTTTTGAAATTCAAGAAGCCCAAAAATGTGCAATTTTGGGTATGAACCTATCAGACACAGAATAGAGTTCAAAAATAGTGAACAATGTTTCAAATGATTCCAGAACTCCTAACTAGGGTAATAAAGAAGAAATCTCCAAAATCCTTAGCAACTCGGAAGAGGCTCCTGTGATAGAAGTTGAATGGAAGCAACCAAAATACAGGAATAAGAAAGGATCTACTCCCGTGACTTCCCTTCTAAGGAAATCTAGCAGAATAGCTCAAGTTGATGTGGGGTACATCTCCTTTTCCCCAGGGCAACCCTCTAACCATAAAATTAGAGATAAGGAGGCTAGCAAGAACATTGAAGATGGAACCCAAAAGACTCTTAAGGAGTTGGGAATCAGTAAGTAGTTATGAAGATTATCTCCTGGAATATTAGGGGACTCAATAATCCCCATAAACATGATATCATTAGAAATATGATAAGAGATAGTAATCCTAATATTTTTCTAATTCAAGAAACCAAAATGAGTAGAGAAAAAGTTGAATCTTTGAAGTTCTTAAAAATGGTAATGTTAGTGGTGGCAGCTCCGAAGGTGCTTCAGGAGGTATTGCTACCATCTGAAACCTCAATACTATTAAAGGTCATGTTATTATTTAAGACAATAATTTCTCTTGTATCAAATTTGAGCATTTAAAAGATGGTACTTCATGAGTTCTCACTAATATTTATGCTCCAAATACTTTGAAGGCTAGAAACTCTTTTTGGAAAAAAATTACATAGGCTAGGGACAACTTCAAAAATATTAGTTGGGTGGTTATGGGAGACTTCAATACTCCTTTGAGAGAGGAGGAAAAATTTGGAGGAAGTCCTCCTCAATTGGAAAGTAGGATGGCCTTCATGGATTTTTTTAATTCTCAGGCTCTCAATGACTTGGAAATATAGGGATGCACTTACACTTGGACTAACAGAAGAACTGGCAATGATCTTATCCAATTGCATCTTGATAGAACCCTCATCTCTAATGACTAGTATAGTCATTACTTCTATTCTTTGATGGCCCACATTCAGGATGGATTAGATCATTTCCCTATCACCTTCATTGCTGACTCAATCAATAGAAGGAGAAGCTTTCCCTTCAGATTTGAAAAAATGTGGACCCTCACCCTGAAATCAAAAGAAATATTAAGAAATGGTGGAGCATTCAAGTTGAGGGAATGACTATTTTTAAAGTTGTCAAAAAGCTCAAAAGTGTGAAGGACAACATAAGACTCTGGAGAAAAACTAGCTTTGGGAATATTTTTGAGGCTAAGAGCAAAGTTCAAGAAGACCTTAAAAAAATACAGGATCAAATCCAGAAGGATGGTTTCAGTACTGTATCTATTGCTGATAAAAATGAGACTCTCAAAAAATACCATGATATCATTGCCAATGAGTAAACATTCTGGAAGTAGAGATCAAGATGCATTTGGCTTAAGGAAGGAGATAGGAACACAAGATTCCTCCATATGTCGACGATTAAGCATAAAGCAGCTAATAGGGTTAACAAGCTAGTGATGGATAATAGGGAGTTGGTCAAGGAGGATGAAATAAGGAATGAAGCTAAAAGGTATTTCTTAGACTTCCTCAAAGGTATTTCTTGGACTTCCTCAAGAGGGATCACAGCCTGGATACTGAAGCCCAATCCTCCTTACTTCAGAACACTCCTTGTCTCATTGATGATCAAAAGAATGCCTTTCTCTCTTCCATTCCCTCTAACTTGGAAATCAAAAATGTTGTTTTCTCCTTTGATGGTAACAAAGCACCTGGCCCAGATGGCTTCCCAATGTTCTTTTTCCAAGAATTTCGGGATATTGTTGGAAAAGATGTATCCAATGGAGTTAAGGAATTTTTTGGGGCTAGAAAACTCTTGAAAGAAATCAATGGCACTTTTATTGCTCTCATACCCAAAACTCAAGGTGCTGATTCTTTGGACAAATTTAGACCTATTAGCCTCTGCAATTATTTTTACAAGATAATTTCCAAGGTTCTTACCTCTAGAATCTTGTCTATCCTTCTTGCCTTAATTAAACACAAGCAAAATGGTTTTGTTTCTGGAAGACAAATTCTTGACTCCATTATTACGGTCCATGAGAACATTCATTCTCTTGTTCGAGCAAAGAAACAGGGTTTCATCCTAAAGCTTGATCTCTCCAAAGCCTATGACAGGGTTTACTAGTCTTTACTTTAGAAAGTCCTCACTTCTTTTGGTTTTTCCTCTAGAGTTGTTGACCTCCTCTCTCAGCTTACCACCTCTACTACTTTCACTGTTCTTGTCAATGGTTCTCCCTCAACTTTTTTCCAAGCTTCTAGAGGTTTAAGGCAAGGGAATCCTATCTCCCCCATCCCCTTCATCATTATGGAAGAATGCTTTGGAAGGACTATGGAAAACATGGTGTTGCAAGGCTCCTTTAAGGGCCTCCAACCATCTTTTGTTGACCTTATTTGTTCCCACCAACAGTTTGTTGATGATACTATTATTATGGGGGAATCAAGTATTTTAGAAGCTAAAGTCTTGAAGAGCATCCTATGAAAATTTGCCTCTACTTCTGGTCAGCTTATCAATTGGGCTAAAAGTGAATTTTTTTAATTAATACTCTTGAGAGAAGACAACAGAGGATCAGCAGAATCCTGGAGTGTAGGATTGTTGATCTTCCTGCTACCTACCTTGGTCTCCCCATGGGCATTGCACCTCCTGATTCCTTCTAGAGTTCTCTTGTGGACAAATTTCATAAAAAACTTGTAGGTTGGAAAGGAGCCCTCTTAAGTCAAGTTGGCAAGCTCCAACTCCTTAAGGCTACTCTTCAAAGTATTCTAATTTATGCTCTAAGTCTTTTCAGAATTCCAGTTAAGTATGCTAATGCAATCGAGAAAATTCAAAGAAGATTCCTATGGTATGGGGTTGAGGATAAGCAAAGAATTTCTCTGGTGGATTGGAACCAGGTCTGTAGGCCGAAAAGAAAAGATGGGCTGGGCCTCAGAAGGATTTGTACCCTAAATGAAGCTCTGCTATCCAAACAAGTCTGGAGAATGTTTCATTCAGACTCTGAATGGTGTAAAATTTGGCAAAGTAAGTACTCTCTTCTATCCTCCTCTCTCTCCTCTTTTATCCATTTGGACCTTAGTATTAATGGATCCCACATATGGAATCATGCCTCTAAATGTAAAGAAGATATAGCCAAAGGAGTGATCTGGAAACTAGGAAATGGTAGGAAAGTTAAATTCTGGGAGGATCCTTGGCTTTTTGATAAACCCTTGAATGATATCAATGAATGGTCCCCCTATTCTCCCTCTTGTATTAGAACTTTTGGCTCCTTAGTCGCTGAGTACAGGGTTGGTAATGAATGGCAGAACATTGAAAGCATCCACCCTAGCCTTTCTAAGCTCAAGATCCATGTGTCTGCGGTATGGCTGAATAAAGAAGAAGACTCCCTAATTTGGAAACATGATCCTAAAGGTACTTTATCTATTTCCTCTATGTATTGTGTCCTTTCCCCCCCCTCTCAATCAACCCTTACTGGTCTAAAGCCTGGATTAAGGGTCTCACCCCCAAAATCAATCTTTTCTTCTGGACTAGCCTCCAAAATAAGATTATGACCCTTGACAACCTCAAAGGCAAAGGCTTTGCCCTCCCAAATATATGTGTGTTGTGCCTTCAAGAGGAAGAGTCTGTGGACCACCTTGCTCTCCACTATTCCTTCTTAGCCTCTATTTGGGAAGGTTTTCTCAAGAGTTTTAGTATGGCCTGGGTGTTTCCGAATAACATCAGTGACCTATTCTCCTCCTGGAATATTAAATGGACTAACTCTTTTTTGAGATGTTTGTGGCAACTCTCTCTTCCTCACATCTTGTGGGGACTATGGAAAGAAAGAAATAACTGAATCTTCAAGGATGCCTCCCTTAATCAGGATATTGTGTTCCAGAAAATTCAATGGTCGATTCAGGAAAATATAAGGATCATTGAGGGTCCTTGTTACTCGAACAACTCATTGAAACCAAACATCTTGAGGGTATGGAATATGAAGATTACTGATGGTCCTAACAACCACAATAAAAGGCTTGAAGCAAAATGGCAAACCCCTCCTCAAGGTTGGTTCAAAGTTAATTTTGACGGTGCTACCAAAGGTAACCCTGGTCCTTCAGGTTGTGGAGTTATACTAAGAGATGACAGAGGAATTTGAAAGGAAATGGTTTCTATCCCTATTGGAACCCAAACCAGCCATAAAGCTGAAGCAATGGCAGCTCTTCAAGGCATCCTCCTAGCTAAAAAGTGGAATTTCCCCTATCTATGGATTGAAGGGGATTCAAATAATATTATAAAGTGTCTTAAGGGGACTTAAAAACCTTCATGGTCGATTCACAACATAATTACCTCTACTATTAATCTTATTAACACCTTTAAAAATTGCCATATATCCCACATCTACCCAGAGGCCAACGACTCTGCTCACTGGGCTGCCAATGCGGTGATTAAAAGTGAGGAAATTACTACATGGATGGGTGAATGCAAACTCACCGAAGACATTAGAAAAATCATTAGTAATGAGAGATATAGAAGCACTCCAAAGATTCTTGATGGATAGGATAATTATGAAAAGTACTAATGTGAGTACTTTGAGTTACTATAATAATGAGAATATCACTCATTCTAACATTAATGACATTAACTCTCACACTTTCTAGGTAACTATTATAGTTTCAAAAAGCTCTATGGTTTATCTGCTCTGCAAGCTTCAAAATTTGATCGTGGGCAATGACAATATGGGTAGAAATAGGAGGAGATATGAACCAAGTAGTTGTAAAGAATGGAAACAGGAGGAAGAGTTTTGGGGTATACTGCAGCAGGGTGGTCTCTCAAACTTCATGGAGAGACTCCATGGTCGAGATAGTATGGTTACTAGTCTTTTTTGCAAGAACTAGAAGAAGGGCATGTTAAAAATGGGCAATCAAATGGTTGAAATCAATAAAGACTTAATTGCTCAAGCTACGGGCCTCACAAGGGAAGGCTGCAACTTCTACAGAGATAGGAAGGCTACCAGGGAAGCTATTGAAAGGTACCTAGAAATGGAGAAAGAGAAAAAGTGACTAGTAAAGTTGAGAAAAACCTACTACCTGCCCAAGGCTTTTGCCAAACCCTGGAGGGAAATCCTCATTGTTTTAATGCATTGTATCACTCTAGATGGTAGATTTATGAAAGTTTATGGTTATCACTTTGTTCTATTAAACCACTTTAGGCACAATGATAAGGTTAATTTCCCTTATTTCCGTCTTTTCTCGATGAATGCATTCCTCAAGGCCTATAAGGAGAATCCTCTGGGTGATTCTACTATGCACCAAGGCCTAATGATCCTAATTTATGACCATTTAAAAGCCAACCAAATAGCTCAGATGTAGCCCTCTGTGGACTCTGAGGAAGAGATGTTTGATTCTGCCTTTTCTAAAGAGGAGGAATCCGACAGTGACTCTTCAATTGACATAGAGGATAGCACTGATGTCTCAGAGTATGAAAGTGGGAAGAAGAAGAAATACAGTAAAACAAGACCCTCTTCCTCTAAGGGCAAAAACCCAAAAAGAAAACCCCTGATCAGCATCTCTTTGGAAGAGGAGTACTCGGATGACTCTGAAAAGGAGAACCCTAAAGGGTTGCTGAAGAAGAAAATAAAAGACCATACCCAGACCAGGAAAAAGCACAAGAAGAAAGAGGAGACTGGTAAGGACCCGGTAGCCGACAAGCAAGCTAAGGCCCTAGAAGCTAATCGGAGTTTGGAAAAGGAGACCATGGAAGAGACTCTTAGGGCTATTGATACAATTTATGCCCTCCACACCCCTAAAGAGGAATAGGTTACCTCTGGAAAAGCTACCCCCCCATCTAGTCCTCCTCCTAAGGGTTTGCATGGTTTCATGGAAACTATGTAGTGACTCATTAATGGCTACAATAAAGCTGAAGATGAAATAAAAAAACTCTACAACAGAGTACTTGATCCTGGAAACCTTTAATACTGGGGAAGGGAACACTATGGCCAACTATATTGAGGACTTGAAAAACACCATTGCCAAAGCTGAAGACATCAGAGATGCTTTTAACCCTAGGCTTGAGGAGATTGAGAAGGATTTGTTGGAAAGGAAGAGCCTTGCTAACACTAGCAATAAAACCCTCTCAGATACCGTTACCAAAATTGGTAAAATTGAGGAGTGTCTGAAGAACATTGTTGAACAGAGCCTAAGTATCCTAAAGATCTCAGCTAATAACACCCACACCCTCATCAACAAACTGGATGAAGAAAAGGAAATCCAAGACATAGACCTAGAAGCTGAAGGAACAAGGGAAGCTCAAGGTCCCAGAGCCTGCACTAGAGGCAAGAGGAAGGAAAAGAAATCGAAAAAGGACCTAGAAGACCTGAAAGTTGTTGGGGCCACCTATGACAAGATGGTGATTAATGCGGAGGATTTGCTGAAGAAAATTACTGTGTAGTGCCTTCTCTGTTTCTTTGTTGTTTTTTGTTGTTAAGTTATTCTTTCTGTCTGCTGGTCTTTTGGCCAGTCTTTTTGTATGCGGACTTTAAAGCACTGTTCTTCATAGTGCTTTTTCTCTATCTATGTTGTAAAGGTTTCGGGTCCTGAAAACCTATTTTTTAATTAATCAGAATAGTTTTATTTGTAAATCATCTTGGAAGGTAACATTCTGAATGAGTGTTTGAAATCCTTTGACAAGGTCACTTCTAACAAAGTGAAGATTCTAACAGATCTGAGGGAAATCCCTTGACCAGGTCACATCCATTAATGTGTATGTAATCTTTAACAAGATTTTCTCTTAACCAAGCATACTCTAGAAGAGTATATTTTCTTGTGGGTCCAAAATCCCACAGTGGTTTTTCCCTATTAGGGTTTCCACATTAAATTTGATGTCAAATGTGATTTAATGTTTCATGTTTATCTGTTTATGAGTTCGAATGATTTACAGTCAGAAGTTGCATATCAAGTAAAAGTTACCGAGGTTGAATCTAATTAAAGTAATGATTATTGAGGTTATCCGATTCACCCCCCCCTCTCATCTAACTAACAATTGGTATCAGAGCTTGGACTCCAGAGGAAAAAGTTTAAAGGTACTTGAGGCAAGATCCAAAGATGTATAAAAGGGATGCACCAAAGCTAAACAAGTCAAGTTTCACCACATGATAGAAATGGATGAAGCTGCACTTATCAGAAATTGGAGAATATACAACATATTATCTGGAGAATGATTATAGTGAACCTAGTACCTACCCTATGACAATGGAAGAAATAAAGGCAAAGCAAGAACACATTCAAGCAATGATAGAGATAACATCAGCTTTGACTGACTCAGAGTTTAATAATCTAGAAGGTTGTAATGATGCCAAAGCAATGTGGAATAAGCTCACATCTGTGTATGGTGGAGATGAACATGTTCAAAGAGAAAAAGCAAACAATATAAGAGGACAACTTGAATCCATGAGAATGAATGAAGGTGAGAACCTTATCCAATACAATACAAGGTTAAAGGAAACTATCAATCAAATCAAAGGAGCAGGAGGAACTATTGAAGAAAAGGATGTAACAAGTAAGTTGCTGAGAACACTTCTACCTACTTATGCCATTAGAGTCTCTGCAATAAATGAATTGAGGTATGTACCAAACATGCCAGTCTCTCTAGATGCTACTATCAGTAAGCTACATGCTTTTGAGTTAAGTAATTTTGATAATAGTGGGTCTTTGGTAAACAAACTTGAATCTACATTCAGTTCTTTTCATCTTAGTGATTCTGAAGATTACAATGATAGAATGTCTAAGTATGCTGAAGGAAATCAGAGTGGAGCAAGTGAGAGATTTCCCAAAAACATGGAAGAAGTACACAAACTATATGAGGAAATCAGAAAGCAAGAAGAGTTTGAAGCATTATTAGCCAGAAGGTTACCGAGAGGCAAAGGTAAGTATAAAGGGAAGTTACCTTTAAAATGTTTTAACTGTGATAAAATTGGACACATGGCTTCTAACTGTCCTAATAAAGATGATGAAAAGAAAGATTACCAAGATGACAGATAGAAAGACAACCAATACAGAAGACACCGAGACTTCAAAAGGAGAGATAGAAAGACATGCCTAGTAGATGACGAGGAATCCAATGATGATAAATCTGTTGAGACTGAGACAAAGGAAGTTATATATGTGGCTATCAAAGATGGATCAGATGAAGAAAGGTATGAAGAAAAAGCCTTAATATCATACATAAATAAAAATGATTCTTGGATCTTAGATAGTGGATGCTCACATCACATGATAGGTGATAAACACAAGTTTGTTAAATTAGAAGATTATGATGAAGGTCATGTAAGATTTGGTAATGATGCACCATGTCCTGTGAAAGATAAAGGTTCTATTACACTTCTTGACAATGCTAAATGTGATGATGTATATTGTGTTGAAGATCTAAAGTACAATTTGTTGAGTGTAGTACAGCTAAATAATACAAGATACCGAATAGAATTTTAGAAAGGAAATGTCAAAGTTCATGACAAACATGGAAAGTTGGCTGCTACCAGGACTTAAACAACAGGTAATACATTTCACCTTGACTCAACTCGGAACAATTGTCTGTATGCAAAAATAGAAGATACCTGGTTATGGCATAAAAGGTTTTGTCATGTAAATTTTGATAATCTGATCAAGATAAGTAAGAAGCATCATGTAAGAGGCTTACCGAGCTTGGAAAAACTTGTGAATGCAATATGTTGAGGATGCCAGATGGGTAAGATGATAAAATCAAGCTTTAAAAGTAAGTCTTACACTTCTAAAGGAATTTTAGATCTTGTACACACTGATCTTTGTGGTCCTATGGAATTTCAAAGTTACTATGGTGATAAATACATATTATTTGTGGATGATTACTTAAGGATGATGTCAGTTATGTTTCTAAAAGAGAAATCAGAAGCTTTTCAAATTTTCAAATGGTATAAGGCAAGAGTTGAAAAAGAAACAGGAAGATAGTTGAAATGTCTTAGATCTAATAGGGAGGAGAATTCATTTCTAATGAATTTAACTTATTTTGCAATGATCATGGTATAAAGAGACAAGTGTCAGCACCAAGGACACCACAACAAAATGGAATAGCTAAAAGAAGGAATAGATCAATTGTAGATTGTGCCACAACTTTGATGATAGGAAAGAGAGTACCTCAAATATTTTGGAGAGAAGCAATAAGCACTGTAGTTTACACCTTGAACCGAGTACAACTAAAGAAAGGAACCATGAAGACACCTTATGAAATCTAGTATGACAAGAAACCAAATGTAAGTTATTTTAAAATATTTGGAAGTAGATGTTCTGTACACAAAGATGATAGAAATGGAAATTTTGATCAGAAAAGCGAGGAAGGAACATTTATTGGTTATTCCTCTAGGAGTAAAGCATTTAAATATCTGATCAAATCATCTAACAAAATTATGGAAAGCGCAAATGTGAAAATTGATGAATTTGCAGAAAGAAATGATGAAGGAAACTCCAAAGAACTAGAAGATTATGAAGAGTTTGTATATGTACAACTGACAAATTTTACCAAGAAAGCCAATGAAGAAAATACTCAGTTACTGAGTGATGAAGAAGATCATCCAGATCCTACCGAGCCTATATTAGCAAAATATGTCAGAAGAAATCATGCATCAAATTAGATTATAGGAGATAAGGATGCTCCAGTGATGACAAGGAACAAACTGAGGCATAACACATGTCTGATATCCGAAATTGAATTGAGGATGGTAAGAGAAGCATTAAACAATGATGATTGGGTGAATTCTATGACAGAAGAGATTGATCAAATCAAGAAAAATGAAACATGGACACTGGTTCCAAGAATAGAAGAGAAAAATGTAATCGGAACAAAGTGGATTTTCAGGAATAAGCTAAATGAAAAAGATGATGTCATTCAGAATAAAGCAAGGCTAGTTTGAAAAGGTTATGCTCAAGAAGAAGGAATAGACTATGGAGAGACTTTTGCACCTATAGAGAGACTTAAAGGTGTAAGAAAATTGTTGGCATATGTTGCTTACAAAAATTTTAAGGTACATCAAATGGATGTTAAATCTACATTTTTGAATGGTATACTAAATAAAGAAGTCTATATTGAATAGCCTGAAGGATTTATTGAAGAGAAGAATAGAGATCAAGTATGTAAGTTGAAAAAAGATTTATATGGTCTAAAACAAGCACCTAGAGTATGGTATGAAAGGTTGCACTCTTACTTATTAAAGATTGGATTTATAAGGACTAGTGAGAACAACATGTATATGAAGAATGATGAGAATGGAATATTGATGTCAACCATATTTGTTGATGATATTATTTTTTCTGGAAATGATTCTTTATGTAAGAACTTTGGAAATGAAATGTGCAAAGAATTTGAGATGTCATTAATCGGTGAGATAAAGTATTTTATAGGTTTACAAATACTGCAAATGAAAAATAAGATTTTTATTACTCAATCCAAGTATATAAAGGAAATCTTGAAGAAATTTACAATGGAGGATTCTAAACCTGTAAGTAATCCTATGACTATTAATTGTAAACTATCAAAGAATGATGAATCTGCATCTATTGATGAGATACTTTACCGATCTATGATTGGAAAGTTGCAATATGTAGTTCACAACAAGCTTGATATAGCACATGCAGTAGGTATAGCTACAAGACTTTTTGCCAATCCCAAAGAAACTCATATGACAACAATCAAGAGAATTTTTAGATATTTGAGAGGCATTGAAGATTATGGTCTATTATATGAAAATAGAAATGATTTTGACTTAAAAGTCTATACTGATGCTGATTGGGTAGGAAATATTGATGATAGGAAAAGCACAAGCGGTGGAGCTTTCTTTTTAGGAGAAAGACTAGTAATTTGGCTTAGCAAGAAACAAGGATGCATTTCATAGTCAACAGTTGAAGGTAAATTTGTCGCTGCAGCATTGAATTGTACCAATATAGCATGGATCAAACAACTGTTGGAAGGAATGAATGAGATAGTTATCGGGCCAGTAACTATATTTTGTGATAATACAAGTGCTATTAACATTTCAAAGAATCCGGTAATGCACTCTAAGACAAAACATATCTCTATAAAGTATCATTATCTTAGAGAAGAAGTTCAAGAAAAGAATGTTGTGCTGGAATATGTTAGCACAAAGGAACAAATTGCAGACATCTTCACAAAGCCACTACCAAGGGACACCTTTGAGTATCTCAGAAGTAAGTTAGAGGTCCTACCCCTATCTAGCACTCACTAACAGAGTTTTGTGATTGCATCAATTCTATGAATCTAAAGAATACTATTTGTAAGTTGATGCTAATTTACACACTTTAGAAGGATGTCTAAAGTTGTGCAGGATATAGTGAATGAAGACAAGTTGCTCTGACTGAGATACATTTGTATATGTTTGAACTACAAGGAAATTACTTCATAGGGGGAGTAATTATGGATCAGTCTTACTTTTGGCATTGTTGTCAAAGGAGGAGAACATTATCACACAGGAAAAGGTTACAATAGGGAGATGATTGTTTACAACTCAAGGATAATAGGAGAAGAATAGCAGTTTGAATCAAGTTGGTATTGCTATCAATGCCAAAGGGGAAGATTGTTGGCATTACAATAAGTTGGGAGATTGTTAGCATTACAATAAGTTTGATGGTTGATGATATTGAGAAGGTTGTTGGAGATGAATGATATAATTGATAAAGGATGATTATTGTCTTAATATTATTATTTTGTCATTGATGTCAAGCAATTGATTTTCTGATTTAGTATGATGTTGCCATATCTTAAAAATTATGTTTTGATGAGTATAAAGATGTCAGTAAGTGACATAGAAAGAATGTTAAAATGAAGAGGAGTAATAAGTTATTCAATGGGCAACTATTACTGAGTTTGACAGTGATGAGATTATGATGTTTTGATTATTTTGATATCCTATATATATGTATTCAAAGACCAAACAAGAAGGGGAAAATATTTCATGTAAAGAATAAGTAAATGTTTGATACTATTCTATTTTACCAAGCAAGGAGCTAGTCGGTAAACTCCAAGGTTATCGATGTTGGTTAATGAATGAAAAAGTCACCGAGAAGAGAATGTCTATCGAGAAAAGTTCAGTATTAACTGAGTATCAACCGAGCAGTAACAAAATGCATTAAATAAAGTGTATACATTATTTAATGAAGGATGCCAATGAGCTAGAGGTTTATTGAAGATAGGAATTTCATGCAAGAAGTTTGTTAAGGATCAATGGGAATTAAAATTCAAGAGTAAGATCTACAAGATAGATTGAACAGTCCTAACCAAGCACAAGTACCAAGAAAGGATACAAGTTTCAAGGCAAGATAAAACATTTTTCAGATCGAAGGATACAATGAACCTAATCAAGTTTGAAGATCTGATGGCTAAGATTAATCATGGGAAATGTGATTAAGGAGATTAAGCGGTTGGGAATAGCTTATAAATAAAGTGTAGTTGAAGAACAATAAAAACAGGCAAACTGAAGCACAGTGATGCTATAGAGGTGATTACCGAGTACATAAGATTGAAGATCTGATTGAAGAACATATTGAGAAGCCCAGCAAGGAGAAAGATAAGTCTTATGACAAGATTATCTTGAGCATATTGAGCACATAGAATCTGCTTTAACATTTTAGATGTGAAGTTGCAGATATATTTTATTATTGTTATTTATGTTTTTAAGTGACAAGAAATCTCTTAACCGAGTAGACTTAATAGTATTATTTGTAAATCCTCTTGGAAGGTAACATTCTGAATGAGTGTTTGAAATCCTTTAACAAGGTCACTTCTAACAAAGTGAAGATTCTAACAGATCTGAGGGAAATCCCTTGACTGAGTCACATTTAGCAATGTGAATGTATTCTTTAATAGGATTTGCTTTTAACCAAGCATACTCTAGAAGAGTATATTTTCTTGTGGGTCCAAAATCCCACAATGGTTTTTCCCTATTAGGATTTCCATGTTAAATCTGGTGTCAAATGTAATTTAATGTTTCATGTTTATCTGTTTATGAGTTTGAATGATTTACAGTCAGAAGTTGCATATCAAGTAAAAGCTACCGAGGTTGAATCTGATTAGAGTAATGATTATTGAGGTTATCTAATTCACCCCCCCCTCTCATCTAACTAATAGCTCATAGCATTCCTCGATAATTGATAAATCAACTCGATAACCACTTCTGTATACTCTATCCTCTTAAACTGTTCTCTGAAACCTTTTTGGTAACCTATGATTATCTGTGTCAATCTTCTTTCTTCATATTGAACTATGTCATTCCTTTTTGTCTCTTTTCTTGATTGACTTTTCATATGTTTTTTTGATATAGTCAAATCATTATGTTTATATAGATCTCTGAGATGATGATCTGTTCATGCTTCAATCATACAAACATGTTTTATTAAATGAATAAACGTAGAAATTATTTCATTAGATATTCTTCCTCAAAATCATATAAAATCTTTAAATGTAATTTCCTATAGAGTAACGGTTTCATCTTCTCGAATTATGTAACATGTTTCACATGTGTGTCCAGATTCATTAAATCTGGTAACACATTTTCACTCAATTCAGATTAACTCAGTATTCCTTCTTTGCTGCTTGGTAAACATATATACCTTACTCGGTAGATAGTCTGCATATGTCTTGATTCACAGCTTGGTGTGTATCATCTCGATGACTTGTCTTTCTTCTGTAACTGACACCAGTGACCTTGGTGTTTAGTGACTGGACTTTTCGGTAGTATTAACCAACTAGAGTATATAGAATGACTTTAGGCATAAAACTAATGACAACTTTGTAAATAGCAACAATTTCCCCTTTTGACATTAGTTTGGTATGTTTGACAAAACTCCTTTCAAAGTCATAATACAAAATCTATATACTTGGAAAATAAACTGAAATGTTAGTATATACAATGTTCAAAGACATACTCAAATACATACTCCCATTATCAATATTTTGTACATAACTTGATGTTCCATGCTTTGTATTTCCATGCTCCCCCTAACAATTTCAACTGTACACTCGGATACTCTGTATACTCAGATATCCATGCTCGGTCATGTGTTCAATACACTCCCCCTTTTTGACAAACATCAAAACTAGTTACCATTTGGTGGGGGCAACTGATCAAAAATAGCTTTATACTTTGTACGAGCTTCTGTAAGAGTGTTCTTAAGTGCATCCTTGACACTTTCCAGTATTGTAATCTGAGCTGTAATATCAGCTAACAGTGTGATCAAACCATCCAAAGTGCTTCCCTTGACTTGAATTGACAATTTGGTAGCCTAGTTGATCTGCTCTTGAACTGATGACAAATGGGGAATAAATAGTGTTTGAAGAGTCACGATATCCATCCTTATTTTATGCTCTTCATTTTGAAGTTCTAACTATTGAGCCATAAGTGTTTGTAGCCTTGAATAAAAATTCTGAAGAGAATTTGGCTCGGTAGTCAATTTATTTGAGAGATTAGTGATCTCCTTTTCAATGACTTCAGTCTTATTATTTATATCTTTAATGAAGAATGAAAATGTACATAACTTATGGAATAAATAAATAATATGCTTGAGTTGAGGGGACAACTCAGCAATGAATTCAATAAGCTTTATTTTACCTATAGCAATTGCTTTCTGCACTTCTTTAATCATATTGGTAGTTATCTCTTTTTCCTTCAATTTCCTAAGGTAATCTGATGCTTCTACTCCAGATTCCTCCAATTGAGTGAGCAGATCATCTAGTTGCACATGGATGACAACATCTTTATTGATGGTAGCTTCAGGTATCATTTTGTCAATAATGTTTTGACCTTCTGAAGTACTTGGTTCTTATATTGAATAACTATCTATCTTTCCTACTCTGCTTTGGCTTTACAAAGCTCACCGAACTCTATCAGTGCTTGCCCCTTCAATTTTGTTAGGTCAATATTCGGTAGCACAATAGGCTTTGATAGATCTACCTTAAAACTGTATCATTTTGCTTTCTTCTCCTTTGATGATGATTCCTTTGCTGATTGAATGGGTACAATGTCTTTGGAGACATGTCCTTCCTCGGTATGTTACTCAGTAGAGGCAACACTTTTGTCAGTTCCTCTAGCCTCTGTTATATCCTTCAGTGTTTCCTTGCTTGGAAATTAAGTGGTAATTGTCTCGATGCTTGAAGGAACTTGTGAAGTTTTCTCTCCAGTGGCCTGAGAGGTAGGTTCATCTTGTTTATCCTTTGGAGCCTCTGTGCCTTCATCTGTGTCCTAAGGTTTCTTGGTTGAGACTTGTTGGGTGATCGGAGGATAAGGCTTACGCTGTTCTAAAACTGATTCACTAGACACCAGTTTGGCATAGGTTCTGCCTTCTATCATCTCTCCTTCTTGTGCTTCAGTGTCTATGACATCCTCATCTATTTGAATAGTGGAAGCAAGATCTTTCTCGGTGATGTCAACTATTTCTTCTTCACCTTTTAGCTCTCCAGTCTAAATCCTGAATATATTCTTCCATTTCTCTTTGGTTTCATTTTCAGCTTCAAGATATAGTCCATTCATCATTTTTAAGCCCCTTTGTTTTACTTGAAAATTTATCTGGTAGTTTTTCAATTGATCTCTTATTTCATCTACCAACATATCTGGAAAGAGATGTACCAAAACTCTTTCTCTTATTTTCTTCTCCGAGTCCATAGCATATTTCGATCTATTATCAATATGTGAGTATAATGCTTTTGGAAGAAAACTAGTCACTTCCAATGGAACTACTCAAAACTTGAGAAGTGTACTAATTATAGTCTCTTCTATTTTCCTCTTCTCTTCATCTATTCTAGTATCATATTTTACATATCTAAATGACCCAAATCCACCATATTCCTTCAATTTTGCACAAAAATTGTTGACACTATGTACATCTTCCTTTGTGCTTTTTACAATCTGAAGTTTATTTACACCTTCTAACTCTATGTCACTTTCCAAAATTAGTCTTCTATTCTTCTTTCTATAAGTTTTTGTAACCTTAGGCATTTCTACATTCTTTTGCTTCTTACCGGGTGACACAACAAATGATCTATTGTTTGGTTGCTTCACTGGTGGGGTCGGTTATACCTTGGTTGCTTCTTGTTTCTTTCTTTTCAAAATTTTTCCCTTTGGCAACTCGGTGCTCAGTGTAATTGCTGCTTCTTGAGCTTTAGATTCTTCCTCAATTGAAAGTTGATCACTCTTAGTAGGAGTGGAGGTAGAACCTTCTCCAAACTTTTCACTTAAATCCTTAATAATTCTGGTGGCTTTTCTGGCAGCCTTCGTAACAACAATGCTCATTTTTACTTTTTCTTTCACCTCTTCATAGGTGCCATATCTTTTCTCGGTAGCATGTCTTGGAAGTGCTAAAAAGGCATCTATCTATTGTTGAGCAATGTCAAAATCTATCCATAACCCATAGGTGGTAATGATTGAGTCCTGGGTTCTACCGCATTGACATAACAGTAGTATGTATCCATTTCAAAACATATAGTATCCTTGTATTTTTCCACTAGCTGAGGTGGAATCTTGTACCTGCTATGCATCTTTTCCTGGAATTTGTTGAAGTAGTCATCCATTATCATATTGAAATTATCACCTAGTTGATTGATGAAATCATTTATTTGATGGGTGATAGGTCGGTGTAATTCCCAAACAATGTTACCGACTAATGGAAAGAATTTCTGAAAAATAGAAGAACATACACACTAAGAGTGACCCAAACTTTAGTGTGTTAGCAGTATTATTCTTCTTTGGTTTCCTTATTCTATTTATATTTTCAAAAAGATTCTTCAACAACACTTCACATAAATCAATTTGCATACCCTTTTTAACAATTTTATAGGCCAAATCTATAGCTGCACATGGTACATTATTTTCTCTTGCTGACTGGAAGAAACAATAACCAATAACTCTAATAGAAAAATTAAGTTCTGCATCTATCACATTGTTCAACTTAAGACCTCTGCTATTAGACTCAACACCTCTTAATGTTATCAATTCCTTCTGTGAAATCATCTTCTGTGCTCAAGCATGGTCAAATATAGGGTATCCGGTTATTATGTGAATAATCTCTGTGGTGATCTTGAAAGGTTGATCCTCTAGGCACATAAAATCATCATGTACTCGGCTCAAGACAAATTTGACCCATTGGGGTTTGAAGACTCGAGGATAGGTTAGGGCTTTGGTTAATCCCTTGACTTTGATATGCTCAAACTTGCTATCCAAATTTCCATCGGTGCACAATTTATCATACATATCCTTAATCTCATTATGACCTAGCTCATCAACTCTGCACTTGGTATAAAATCTAACGTCTTCAATCAACAAAACCCTATCCAGAATAAGAGAAAATGTAGTTTTCTCATCAGGTTCGGAAGCCACTCTGGGAGGTAAGGTGTATTTTAGTGTAGGCTTCTCAATGGTTTCTACAACAACGGGTTTCTGAACTTTGGGGGCCATTTCAAACTGAAATTCTAATTACGAAGTAGCTTAGGGTTTCAAAAAAATAGAAAATGCTTCCAACTTAGTAAATACTTCGCAAATATTCACAACTAGACTTGATCGGTTAACTGCTAAAAATGCGACTTTAGATTTGCTAAACACCTTGAATTCTCTCTTGGAAATGTTTGATTGCCTTTTGATTCGCTCTGCTCTGCACTTTGAAAATTGGTAAGTAAAAAATGACCGTGCTCAATACTTTAAATATCTCCTTTTGACCTTATCGGGATTCATGTGGTTAGGTTAAATAGGCATTAAATGCACTTGGTTTCACTTTACCGACTAGCTCTCTTATAATCTTTTATCGACTAGACAGGTTTAATACTTTTGCCGACTTCTCTGGTAAATGAAAAGACTAAATAATTTTTCAAACTTTCTATTGCATCTTAGCTATGCAGGTTTTGGAATTAAGTGCATAAATATATAGGAACTATTAAGATCTAACCTTTGAGAATGCAGTCCCTCCATACCTTTATTGACTAATTCAAAGTAGATGCACCTAACTTGGTAGGTAAGTGTTGGCATTTTGATGATTATGTTGTGATTGTCATTGATGGACACACACTTTCTATGAGATCACTTTGAGAATGTATGAATTATGCTAAACTGATAATTGTTCCAAACCAGTATCATGTTGTAGTCTTTAGACTACTATTTTTATGCAGAAAGTGTTTACTGATCTCAAGTGGTATAAAGACCCAAGAGGCATAGAGAGATCAAGCGGTTTAAGGATCTCAAGTGGAGTGGAGCAAAGGAGCTAGAAGCGGCAGTTATCTTTTTCCCAGTCTTCAATTTTTGTAAACCGGTAATCTGTTTGAACCGGTATTACTCTGAGTCACCAACCGGTAACCGAAAAGCTGGAGAAACAGGTGATACTCTATGATGAGTTACCAACCAGTATATTTGTGTGATGAGTTACCATCCACTGACACTTTGACCATGATTTTGTGCCGTGTTACCAAATGTGTCTAGATACAATGAATCTAGGAACTTGCAATGTAATCATATTGGACTGACATGAAATCAGATTCCTTTTAAGGACATCATGTTTAGGGTTTTGAGAGATAGAGAGAATATATGTGTGTAGTTGATAGGGTTTGTGGTGGTTGATGAGCTCTTGAATGTGTGATCTTAACTAAGAAGATCAAGTTTGTGAGTTGTAATGGAGTAAGGAGTTACTGAAGACTGAAGTAATGCTGAAATGCATTAGCTATGAGCTAAAATGGATCTAATCAAGCAGACCATGCCATTTGTGAGATCATTCACTTGTTGATTACTCACATCTTTGACAAGTCAGAAAACCTTAATCAGGTAGGCCCAGAAAAGCCTTTGTAAATCCTCTAACAAGGTGGTTCACATCTATGGATCTGAAATCCTCTCACAAGGTAGTCTTTAATCGGACTTGTCTCCTAATAGAGATTGAGATTCCCAATAGGATCTGTTCTAGTAAAGAACATTGTATGACCTTAACCAGTCTGACCTTAACCTGCAGATAGTTACTTGTGAGTTTCATCTCATTGTGGTTTCTCCCATTTGGGTTTCCATGTCAAAATCTCATGTTATGGTGATTGTGCTTCTGTGGGTGAATGCATTATTTTCTATTTGGTTTGTATGTGTGTTAGCTGGTTTGTTTGCTAAATTGTTTTATCGGTTTACTGCTAGACTATTAAAGTGTTTAAGTATAGTATTTTTTGGTATACTAATTCACCCCCCCCTCTTAGTATTCATCAATTGGTATCAAAGCCAACCTTTCTATAAGTCTAACCACTTGGAAAGAGATATGGGGGAATACACTGTGAGGGAACTTACTCATCAGCTCACTTAGTCTGAGCAAGCCTATGATGAACTTATGGTCAAATATAAGGCCTCTCAAGCAAAAAGAAGAGAGCATGCTGGAAAACTAATGGAGCTAACTAAAAACAGTTCTTCTGATGAAGCAGACATGGAAGCCCTAATTCAAGAAGTTGAAAAATTGAATGAGTCCAATGGCAACCTAAGAAGGGAACTAGAAGGCCTAACTATCAGAATGTGTCAAGAGCTTGAGAACCGGAGGAAAGCTAAAGATCTAGTAAAAGACAAAGATCATGAGATCTCCAAGCTGAAGCAAGAAATCCATGCACTTACTGCTTGTCTTCATGGAAGCAAAATGGAAAAAGAAGAAGTGCAAGGTGAACTAAACATGGCTATCTCTGAGAATGCAACCTTGAAGGAATCCAATGTTGCCATTTCCAAAGAACCCACTGAGTCAAAGGAAATGCTTGCCAAATTCAATAAGAGATCTATCAAGCTAGAGCAAAATCTTGAATCAGCTAAACCCGTAAAGAATACCAATGGACTTGGTTTCTCTGAATATGAGGAAGGTGAGACCTCTGGAACAAAAAGTGGAGCATCAAAGAAATAATCGACATCAAAGGATAAAGGTAAGAAAAAGTTCAAACCTGTTTTCTTTAACTGTCTCAAGGAAGGACACACTGCTAATGTATGCAGAAGTAAGGCCTACAATAATTTTCCTTATTTTCTAAATGATAAGCCTAGATCCAATAGATTCAATGGTAATTGTTATGCATGCAACAAGTTTGGGCATAAAGCATTTGAATGCAGGTCTGTCATGCACAATACCAAAAGGTATCCTCAAAGGAATCAAGGAGTTTTTCCTGAACCCTCTGGGAATTGAAACCTGAACCAGTTTAATACCTATAGTCATCAATCAGGTAGTGGTGGCTATCAAGTGGCAACTAGATGGAGAGAAATCTGTGTGATTTGTCATGGTCATGGTCACACTACTGCAACATGTAGAAGGAAGAATGGAAACATGAATAATGGACCTTGGAGAGCACCTGGAATGGTTTGCTATCACTGTAACAAACCGGGTCATACAACAAGATTCTATAGAGCAAGAAAGAGTATATTGGATAACATACCAGTCACTTCGGAAGGAAAAATTGATGTTGAAATTATTCAAGCAGATATGAAGAAAACTTGGAAGAAGAAGCCAGAAGAAGTGATTCAAGAAGAACCGGTTTCTGCGCCCAATGTGGAAGTCACTGAACTAAGAAACTAAGCATCAGAAAAGCTTAGGGGGAGCAAATGGTGAAATATCTTGAACCCCCAGTTGACTCTGGTAAAAGACCTTAACCGGTATGAGATACCTGTCAGATTGGCAGAAAACCAAAAATAGTATAAGGCAAAATTAGGGTTTACGCCCTAATAGTGGAGCATTTATTATGGTAGGTGGAGAACCCATTTAAAAGGAATTTTCAAATCATTTCTGACTATCATTTTTTTGAGAAAATAATTTTTCAAGTGCAGAGCGAAGAAAAGTGATTTACATTGCGATTCAAAGAATTTATCAAAATCCTGAAGAAGAATCTGAAGCAAACATCTGTTGGAGAAGTGTAGAACACAAAGCGGTATTTCTATAACCAAAGGAGTGTGGAGCAAAGTTCAAATTGTGAAGCCCTAAATTTTTATCTACGATGGTATTTTTCAAAATTCTCTATTTATCATGGCTTCAGCATCACATGCTAGCTCTAGTGCACCCATTGATTCTGTAGACTTCATTAAACGGAAGGCAAAACACAATGCCCTATCTCAAATACCTGCTAGTGTCATAGTGGAAGAAGGCATTTCAGATTTCATTGACCACAAGATTGAAGACCTAGGATCTCTAATGATCCATTCCCAGTTGATTCTATTCTATGGAAGGGATAAGAAGATTAAACCGAAATTCAACATTCTGGAAAAGAAGAAACTTCACAATGCAGCCTATTTTCTTGAAGAATTTTCGGATGATCACATTCGAATTATTTTGAGTAGAGTACATGGTGATAAGATATACCTAGAGAAGATACATGATATCACACCAGAAGTGATTCATGTCATCACCAGTTTCTACAATGTCGATGGAGTGCCAGCCCTGAGAAAGATTAGCAAGATAGAAATGACCAAGCTAACCGGTTTTATGAGTGATCCATGGGGAATGACTGTCAATTCAATAAAGGATGATCTTGTCAAATATGCATGTATGGTGATAGGATACCAGATGTTCCATGCTATCAGAATCAACTTTGTCTCTATTGCAGCAATAAATGCCGCCTACAGGATGATCAAGGAAGATGCATCATTTGATCTGTGCACTGGTATGCAAAGACAACTCTTGTTGAACCTCAAGTCAATCAAATAGGACAATGCTCTGAAATTTAAGTTTGGACAACTATTGGTTGGGTTGTTCTTCTACTTCTAAGGCTACTTTCCAGGAGTAGGTGATATTTAGTGGTCTACTGACCAACCGGTGACAAAGAAAATCAATGAAAGCCTACAAGTGGTTGGAACTGGATATTCGGAAGTATTGAACAAATATTTTGATGAGTTCAGATGCAAAATGAACTAAAGGGTAAGAATATCTTGTGATATAGTCAAAAAGTATGAGGAAGACATCTGCTTCACCATCAAAGTTGATGAGTGCATAATGGAGGCGGTTGAGCCTAGACATGAAGAAGTGGAACCAATGGGATATGAGGTAATGAATGAAATGTTAGATGGGTATGCCTCTACCCTAATCACCTTGCCCCTTGATCCAAAGGAAAAGAAAATAGACACCTATTTGGAAAGAGTTACACTGGTTCAAGAACCCTCAGTAGTGAAGGGAAAGGCAGTAACTTCAGCATCGACATCGGTTACCACAACAAGTCCCAAAGTGACCAAGCGGTCACCAATAAAGAAGAAATTGGAAGCGACACCCACCAAAGTCTTTGAGAGGAAGCGGAAGACAAAAAACAATACACCAGACTCAAAGGATACTGTCTCTGAAGAACAACCTAAGAAGACTAGGCAAATGAGGAAAAAGACAAAAAGTGAATCGGCATCATCTGCACTGGTAAATATTAATATTCCTCTTACAAACCTTTGACACATTGCCAAAGAACAGTTAAGAATATTAGAAGAAAAGTACTTGGTGATTTAAAAGAGTGCTTTGATGATTTTAGTGATGATGAAAAGAAAGAAGTTGAACAGGAAGTTATCAATTATTTATGTATTAATGATTGGTGGCCATCAAAAAATAAATCTGAGGTGCTTGATTCTTTGTATAATTCTTTAGACAACAAATGGTGCATTTCCATAGAAAAGGAACAAGAAATAAGAGAGGAAGAATTTTCACAATACTTTCCTGATGTGCCTAAAATAGAACTATATGAAGTGGTGGAGAAATATAAGGGCCTCTTCTTCATGAGAAGAAGAAGACTCCTGTTATTTGAAGGAAAACATGAAGAAGAAGACTCGTGTTATTGGAAGGAAAAGTTTTGGAAGTGGTCAAAGATACCCACTTCCTTGCTCAATCAACTTTAAAACTGCATGAAGTGGCTGAAGCCAATAGGAAAGTAGAGCAAGAACCAAAAATCACTCAACCGGATGAAGTATACAATAGTGAAGGAGAATCGATCACCACTCAAATGGAACCGATTGATGTTGATGTCTTAAACAGTGACAATGTTACTCCAGATGCACCAGAAGAAACATAAGGTTAGGAGAAATAGGAAGAAGACAAGAGAAAATAGGCAGAGGAAGAAAATAAGAAACAGGAGGAAGACAAGAGAAAACAAACAGAGGAAGAGAAGAAGAAATAGGAGAAAGAAAAGACAAAACAGGCAGAATGGGAAAAAAAGAAAGAGGATAAGAAGAAAAAGAAAGAGGAAGAAAAGAGAAAAGAAGAGGAGAAAAAGAAACAAGAGGGTGAGAAGAAGAAGAAGGAAGTGGAAAAGGAAGAGGAGAAGAGAAAGAAAGAGGAGAAGAAAAAGGAAGAAGAGAAGAGAAACGAAGAGGAGAAGAAAAGGAAGAGGAGAAGAGAAAGGAAGAGGAGAAGTGCAAGGAAGAGGAGAAGAAAAAGGATGAAGATGAAGAGAAGAGAAAAGAAGAGGAGAAAAAGAAGGTAGAAGAAGACAAGAAGAAAGCCAAAGAGAAAGAAGAAGCAGCACAGAGCACTCAGATGGAGACTCCAAATGCAACTAGTAGTCAAGCCAAACTGGCTGACATTACTAGTCCTATTGACCTCCAGTCTGCAAATGAATTGGAGCTACTGCAGAGCATTAAGATTTCTCAAGAGCGATTAAATGCTCTAAGGAGGAAAAAGGAGGAAGATGTTATCCAAACTGCGATGGAAACACTCACCAATTTGATACCCGGTACAAACCTCCCCAGTACTGATTCCTCACTTGCCCAATTAAAGCTTCTATGTACAATTGTGGAAGACCAGGTCCAAAGCCTGGAAGAAGTTGCAGAAACAAATGCCAAAAAGGAGCATGAAAAGGCTCTGAACATTGCCTTGGTGAAGAAGTTAAATGAGCTTCAGTCGGAACTTCAGAAAGCACAAAAGGACATAAAAAATGCAATGGATGAGGGCAATCTACTACTCAGCAAGATTTATCAACCTCATTTATTCTGTGATGATGTGCTCACTCAGAAGGACAAACTGCAATCTAATATGCAGTCATTTATTAGCACCTTCAAGATGCCATATGATTCCTTCTCCACATATGGACAAAATGCTCACCAGTTTCAACTTCAGTCTACAAGACTAGAGGCAGAGATAAGCAACCAGACACGTAATTTGTAGGAACTTCAACTGGTCCTACTGCCAAGACTACAAATTCTCCAGAAATGCTACCTCAATATAGATGCCCTAATGGTTACTCAAGAGATGAGTACCATGGATGCCATGGAGGAGCAGGTTTATCAGATGCAAATGGAGAATGAGGTTGCTACCTCATTTCTTGAATCATGGTCTTTATCCATGAAGACATTTATGCAGGATTTTAAATCAGTTTTTGACAAGTTTCACTCTTTATTGTCATAAACTTTTTAAAATAGTTTTTAATGCCAATGAAATAGGGGTTTTTCAACTATACTTTGTCATTGTTGGCAAAGGGGGAGTAGTATTTTGTATTTAAATTTTGATGCATTCTATGTATACTTTCATGTTTATCTTAGTAAGGAAGTAGCATACATTGTATTTTCTGCAAAAGGGATAGTGTATATGCTTAGGGGGAGTAATTTTACTTATGGCATAATTTTGTTGTAAACCACTTAGATGTCAAAATTTTTCCTAAGTGTTGCCATCAATGCCAAAGGGGGAGATTGTTGGCATTTTGATGGTTATGTTGTGATTGTCATTGATGGACACACACTTGCTATGAGATCACTTTGAGAATGTATGAATTATGCTAAATCAGTAATTGTTCCAAACCGGTATCATGTTGTAGTCTTTAGACTACTATTGTTATGTAGAAAGTGTTTACCGATCTCAAGTGGTATAAAGACCCAAGAGGAATAAAGAGATCAAGCGGTTTAAGGATCTCAAGTGGAGTGGAGAAAAGGAGCTAGAAGCAATAGTTATCTTTTTCCCAGTCTTCAATTTTTGTAAATTGGTAATCTGTTTGAACCAGTATTACTCTGAGTCACCAACTGGTAACCAGAAATTTGGACAAACCGGTAATACTCTATGATGAGTTACCATCCACCGACACTTTGACCATGATTTTGTGTTGTGTTACCAAATGTATCTAAATACAATGAACCTAGGAACTTGCAATGTAATCCTATTGGACCGACATGAAATCAGATTCCTTTTAAGGACATCATGTCTAGGGTTTTGAGAGATAGAGAGAATATATGTGTGTAGTTGATAGGGTTTGTGGTGTTTGATGAGCTCTTGAATGTGCGATCTTAACTAAGAAGATCAAGTTTGTGAGTTGTAACGGAGTAAGGAGTTACTAAAGACTGAAGTAATGCTGAAATGCATTAGCTATGAGCTAAAATGGATCTAATCAAGCAGACTGTGCCATTTGTGAGATCATTCACTTGTTGATTACTCACATCTTTGACAAGTCAGAAACCCTTAACTGGGTAGGCCCAGAAAAGCCTTTGTAAATCCTCTAACAAGGTGGTTCACATCTATGGATCTGAAATCCTCTCACAAGGTAGTCTTTAATCGGACTTATCTCCTAACAGAGATTGAGATTCCTAACAGGATATGTTCTAGTAAAGAACATTGTATGACTTTAACCGATCTGACCTTAACTAGTCTAGTTACTATTATGTAGATAGTTACTTGTGAGTTTCATCTCACCGTGGTTATTCCCTTTTGGGTTTCCACATCAAAATCTCTTGTGTTATGGTGATTATGCTTTTGTGGGTGAATGCATTATTTTCTATTTGGTTTGCATGTGTGTTAACTAGTTTGTTTGCTAAATTGTTTTACCAGTTTACTGCTAGACTATTAAAGTGTTTAAGTACAGTATTGTTTGATATACTAATTCACCCCCCCTCTTAGTATTCATCAGTAAGGTGCTTCCTTCATTAGTTGACACATTTTTCTTCTTTTTCCAAAATTTCTACAATTTGCTTCTTATCTCCTTAGTATCTCCTCCCGGCTGGTCTTTGCAGTCTTTAGCTATGTGTCCAACTTTGTGACAATGAAAACATGTCATTCCTAGATTTCTCCATGATCTCCAGTTGTTCATTCCAAACCTTATCATATAGTTTGCACTTATATGTCCATATCTTCCACAACATTCACACCAAATTCTTGTATTGTATTCCCATGGTACTGAAGTATATTGTCGATTGAGATTTGTGTGAGTTTGGTAGCTTCTAGTGTTTGCTCAGTTTGGAGTCCAAATATAATTTTTTTGGTTAAACCAACATTTCTTGGTATTGTTTCTATATCTATTGTAATTTTTGCAAAACCCTTTATATTTTGCCTTTTGATAATTGTTGACAAGCTTTGTTCTACATTGTTTAGATGTGTGACCATATTTATTGCAATTGTAACAATAACCATAAAACCTAGTAACATTCAGTTGCTTACCTTTTCTGATCTAGCAAATGTTGGCAGTATGTCCTTGTTTTCCATAGTAGTTGCAAATAGGCTTCTTGTCCTTGATGTTCTATGTGTTTCTAGCTTGCTTTGATGATTCTCCTTTCTCAGTAGAGTTGTTTCCTTTGTAACTGAGTCCTGCATTTTTGTTGGGTTTTCTCATATTTAGTTGCCCATCCAACATTCTTGATACTTCATGGCTTTTCCTCAATGTTTCTTTTGACTTCTTTTCTACTTCTAGTTCATCAATCAATCTTGATATTTTAAGTTTCAATGCTTGGTTCTCATTTTCTTTTAGTGTAACTTCATGATGTGCATAGTCCAATTGATTAGACAAATTATGTTGAACTACAGTCATCCTTGATATTTCCTCATTCTTTGTAGACACCATTGCTTCTAGCTGTTATTTTTCTCCTTCTATAATTCTCTTATTATCTTCAGCTATTCTCAATGCATCAAGATTTTCAGTCATCTATGTGCTAAAATACTCATGTTCCCTTCTCATTTCTTTTAGCTGTTCATTAAGTGATTTGTTCTTTTCTTTCAGTTCTGCAATCATTTCTTCATATTCTTCTGATATGCTATTCTTAGATGATATCTCAATTTATTCCACAAACTCTTGTGAGTCCTGTAAATCATTAGACAACCTTTTTCTGACTTTCAGTGATCTCTGCATTTGCCTCTACATATCTGCAATCATTTGTTTAGCATGATCCAATTCTTCTTGAAGATTCACAATCCTGCGATATTATTTATAGCCTTCCATTGATAGGATCTTTCTCTTTAGGCTATTAGACCCTTTACCAAGAATATGGCTCTGATACCAATTGTTAGGTCTTACTTAGAAGGCTAATTTACTGAGATGGGAGGGGTGAATCAGTACTTCAAAACTTTTCTTGAAAACAATTTTACTGATAAACACAAACTATGTATTATTGATCTCAAAGATATGTAATACTGAAACATAATCATAGAAATAACATACATCAAAATATCACTCCATAACACAAATATTTTTGGTCACACATAAACTCTTGGTTAGAGAGAAAAACTACGGTGGGGATGGCACCCACAACTGCACTACTGCAATAATCAAGATTGCTCGGTTAGAGCTACATGTTTAACTATTTCTAATAGCTTGCCCTGTTAGGACTATAAAGATCTTTAGATCTACCTTGCTAAAGGATTTTACAAACACTTCTACAAAATGTTGTACCTGGTTAAAGACTTTACAATTTATAGACTTTATTAGAGTCTTTTACCCTATTAAAGGTTTCTATTACAACTTAAAATTTCAATCAAAAATCTTTACAAAATATCTGCAACATCACATCTAAAATGTTATAGTAGACTCTATGTGCTCAATATAAAATTACCTTTCTCATAGAATTCCTTGGTAATTGATAAATCAACTTGGTAACCACTTCTATATACTTTGTCCTCTTAAACTATTCTCTAAAACCTTCTCGGTAACCTGTGATTATCTCTGTCAATCTTCTTTCTTCATACTGAACTATGTCATTCCTTTTTGTCTCTTTTCTTGATTGACTTTTCATATGTTTTTTTCATATACTCAAGTCATTCTATTTATATAGATCTCTGAGATGATGATCTGTTCATGCTTTGATCATACAAACATGTTTTATTGAATGAATAAACATAGAAATTATTTTATTGGATATTCTTCCTCAAAATCATACAAAATCTTTAAATGCAATTTCCTATGTAGTAATGGTTTCATCTTCTCGAATTATGTAACACATTTCACATGTGTGTCTAGGTTCATTGAATCTGGTAACACATTTTCACTCGGTTCAAATTAAATTGGTATTCCTTCTTTGCTTCTCGGTAAACATATAAACCTTACTTGGTAGACAATTTGCATATGTCTCGGTTCACACCTCAATGTGTATCATCTCAGTGACTTGTCTTTCTTCTATAACTGACATCGGTGACCTTGGTGTTTACTGATTGGACTTTTCGATAGTATTAATTGACTAGAGTATATAGAATGACTTTAGGCATAAAACTAATGACAACTTAGTAAATAGCAATAGAGCCAATTTTGAATAAGTGGATGGCAAGGGAAGCAGATTCAGAACTTATGTGTTCATCTTATGAAGAGGCAGAGGTTGATGCCAATATTAAATCCACATGTGAGTTGCTTAAAGGTATGTCTAGGTTAGGAGAAGGAAGAGCTGGTTTAGAGAGAAAGGCCAACTTGTGCATAAAAGAATATGTGAACGAGAAATTTAAAATATTTCCTAGAGGTTTTCTCAGCACAAGTGAGTTAAAAGATGAAAAAGTGTGGTTAGATGAGCTAGGACATTTGTCTCAATGGATAAATGAAGTCATCAATTTAGATGACACATCTTTATTTATTCGAACAATTGAAGAAATTGAGAAGATGAAGTCACATTATGGTTTTTTGGAGACAGAGGTTAAGCAATTAAGAAACACATGGAAAAGATTGAATAAGTTGAAGAAAAAAATTGTTAACTTCTCCTGGCCTAGTGATGACGTGTTCCAAGAGTGGAAAAACAAGTATGCGGTGCAAGAAGCGGAGGTTCAAGAACAGTTAGTTGATGTTGTAGTGGTATAACAAACCTCAAGAAGTTAGGAATGAAAATGATTGTAACCTCTTTTAAGAGGGAATCACGGTTGTAACAAACTATTCCTAGGAAAGTCTGAAGCTTGTTTGCATCCATATCATTATAAATGGATACCACAACTTTACAAAAGGATATCACAAGAAATTGTAAAGAAACTCTACTGAAATATATCTAAGGTTTTTTGGTTCTTTCAGAAATCACCTTGAGTTATGTAAGATTTTCAAAAATTAATATTAATATATAGATCAAATCTTTTTGAGCCTAAATCTTTGTTATCTTCTTGTGTGCATTCATTGATTTATTGGTTCCTTTTAAATAATCCAGGGTTATTTGATTGAATGGGGTTTGCAAGGCAATCTTATAGACATGTTTTAGGTTTTTCTCTCAAGGAGGGGAATTAAATATACGTGAGACCTTTTTGTTAGTAAATCAATTGTTTTCCACTTGAATTTGATGACTGGGTTTAGAATAGAGAAAAGACCTATATATATATATATGTCAGGCATATATTAGGTTTATAAAGCCGAAACAATGAAATGTATGTGAATGCTCAGATTTGGAATTCTTGTTTAGTTTGGGTGACTCTGTAGCCCGGAATAGGCACTGATATCTTTTATGGATTTCTTGTATCTTCCTTGGGGTCAAGACTAAAAATTAATACATGCTTTCTCTTTAGTTTTCAGTATTATTGAGGTGATGAGGTTCACAGGTTTCTAACACTAGTTTACTGTGGATCTTATATTGAAATAGTGAAAGTATTCACAAGAGGTATACCCACCTAAGCTTAGGATTAGCTTAAAGTGTAAAAGGTTTTGTAGAAACCTTGTTATATGTAATTCTAGAGTTCTATTTTCTTGTTCTTCTCTCCATATGCAACAGAGGCTTTGAATTTTCTTACAAAGGGGATTTGGGAAATTAGAATTTGAGAACAACAATTCTCAGTTCTACTTTATTTGCCCCTATAAATGATTACATAACATCAAATTTATACCCACCAGAACATATTCAGGTTGGCCTCAAAAGATTAGATTCACCAATGCAGGGAAAATAAAATGTGTAATTAGGTCATCCCTAAGATTTAAGAAATATTTCCAAAAAATAACAACCAAGTGATGCAGTTCAGCAAGAAGGTCGACCACATGCCAAAGAACATCGGACAAGACCCGAGATGGATCCACATGCCAAGAATCATGTCGGTAATGAAGGAAAACCAACCAGTAAGAACAAGAACTATCTCGAGAACCCATAAATAGTCAACCAGAAGCGATAACTGACCAGAGAAGAACCCAAATGAACTAGAAAAAATCTCGAATCAACCACATGAAACCGCCAGGAAACTACAAATAAGATCTGCCATGAAGAACAAGCAACTATCGGTACATTCCGATAAGAATACTGAAATTGTACAAAGAACTAAACAAGAAAGGAAATATTTTTTTGGTTGATGCAAGATTGTTCATCGGCCGGGGATGCTCCTATATCACCTTTTCATCTTATTTATTCTTGTCTACTAGATCATTTTTTCACATTATTGCTTCTACAATAATTTGCTATGTGGCCAGATTTGTTGCATGAATAGTAGACAAAATTTCCTTGCATAGGCCTAAAGTTCATCTAATTTGGTCTCATCCTACATTGGTTAGAGATATGTCCAAACATTTCACAAGCATAGCATCTATTATTTTGGAAATTATTCATCACTGCTCTGCACATGTTTGACTTATGACCAAAATTGTTGCATTTGAAACATTGACCAGTAAAGATAAGACCATTATTCATCATCCTATTTATGAATTGACTTATCATATGACCAAATTTATTGCAAACAAAATAGTTACCATTGAATTTATAAGCATTAGGTTGTCTTACCGGAGGTCTCTTGTTCTTCTGATGATTTCTTTGTCCAGAACCGGAGGATTCTCCTTTCTCATATCCAATTCCTCGCATGTCTTTCTCTTTACTCTGACTTTCTAACATCTCATCTAGCCTGACTGAGCTAGCTTTGGTTTTTTCTTTGTACTCATTAGCAGTGGAAAGTTCATCTCTCAATATTATGATCTTCTTTTCAAGTTCTTTCCCATCATTCTTGGATTGTACCAATTCAAATTTCCACTAATCATTCTCATAGTTCAATATACAACATTCATCAGATCTATCCTTCAATAACTAAGTCATGTTTTCCTCATTCTTCTTCTTGTCTTCAATCTCATTTGTTAGCTTCATTAGAATGGATTGCATCTCATTCTTCAGGGCTGCATTATCTCTAGCAAGCTTCTCACATTTATCTATCTTGTCTTGTAGGGATTGATTGTCAATGCTTTGATCTTCTTTCTCCTTGAGTTTATCCATCAGTTCCTTTCTCTTCTCTCTGAATGTGTTCACTTGTTCTTTCAAAGATTCAATAAAATTCTCAGTAGCATCCAAACTTCTTCTCAGGATACTTTTTTCTTTCATCACTACATCAAGATCTTTAAGTGCCATAGTAAGTTGCTTATGCAAACCGGAGTTCATTGATTCAATCTTTTGGATCTTCCTCAAGCTATTAGGATTCTTCTGAGGAACTAAACTCTGATACCAATTGTTGGAATCAATGAACACTGGGAGGGGGGTGAATTAGTGTTATGAAATTCACAAATTTATTAAACTGATTCTTAAACCACCAGATGCATAAGAATGAAAGTAAAGTGTAGAAACATAAACCAACCAACCACAATACCATAACACCAGAATTTTAATGTGAAAACCTCAAAAGGGAAAAACCACGGTGGGATTTGAACCTACAATATTCTTATACTTAGATCAGGAGTATGATAATATTACAAAAGGGAAATGTGCTTGTTGGCATTGCATGAAGATTGCATTGATGAAGTATAGTGTTGTCATTGATGTCAATAGTAATCGATAATGAAGATGTATTGCAACCGGTAGTGATGCAGTAAAGCCACCAATAGTAAAGTAGTGAAGGCAACCGGTATTATTATTGAAGCAAAGAGATCAACTGGTAACCCTAACCTATTGATAAGAATAACCCTAACTGATGGAGTTTGGAGAATCGGTTGTGATGATCTATGACTGAATGATGATCGAAGATGAAGATGTCACGTATGCATGTTCCACGTGAAGAGTTTCAAAGTGGATTTTGGCATGTAGAGATAACTGTTTATCTTGGGATTAATCAATTGCATAGAATTAAGTGAAAAATGCATGATGAGCTATAGGATCTAATGTGCGGTGATCTAGGAGTGGTTGAAGTTGTCTGCAACAATGTGTAGTTGATTGCTATGTAATCTAATGTTCAAGATTGAACTGATATTTGTAATCTTTATGAGATTTGCAGGTTTTGTGTTGTGTTGCCAACCTATTGTATTTTCTTATAAGGTTGATCATTTGTTTTAATATTATGTTGGAAAATTTGGTTAAGTGTGATTGATGTCAAACCAAAAAGTGTTTCTACAGAATGTTGTGAAGGCGAATAGGAGAAGAAAAGGATCTGATTAAGCAATGAATTGTTATTTTCAGATCAACAAATAACCTGTTGTTATCTAACCATTACAATAGTTAAATCCCCTAACTGGGTAAGCTTTAACATGCTTCTTGTTTAAATCCTCTAACCAGGTGATCCATTAGCTTGGATTTGAAATCCTCCACCAAGGTTACCTTTAACAGGGTATTGTAGTCAATCCCTTAATCGGGTGGTCCTTAACTAGATCTATTCTTAATTGGACATTATTATATAAGCTTCTAACAAGGCTTGGATCCTAATAGGGTGAACTTCATAAGAGTTTATAATACTTGTGGGTATTTATCCCCACCATGGTTTTTCCCATTTGCATTTCCAAATGAAAAATCATTGTGTCAAGTGGTGAATGGTTTTGTGGATGTGTTTTTGATATGAATGATTTGAATGACTGGTAAATCCACTTAGATAGGTTTAGATGACCATAAATAATCTGAAATGAGCTATTACTGATATTAGTGAAGAGGTTTAATGTTTTGGTTAAATGGTATTTAAGTTTCAGATCTGTTGCATTGTATCATTGATGTTTTGGTCAACCGGTAAAGTTTGATAGTGCAGTTGTAGATTTGTCTGAGTGTCTAACTCGGTATACTTTATGAATTGGATTCTAAGTTGAAAGTGTGTTTGGTGAAAGTTTATTTTATTTTCTATCTACCGATTCATCCCCCCTCTTAGTAATTGACCGGATTCTTATAGTTTCATCATATTATTAATTGGTATCAGATTTGTCCAGGTCCTCTTGTGTTTAAGCCTAATAGCTTGAGGAAAAGATCTAGGAGAACATGATGAAGAAAGAAGTTTTGAAGTTCAATAGGGAAAACTACAGAATCTGGAGTGATAGGATGAAGATCTATATCAAGAGCTTAGGAAGTCAATATTGGGAATATGTTGTTACTAAATATAACTTTCCTAGTGGGATTCTGACAGATGATCAAAAGAAGGAGCAATGGGAGAACAATCAAACATTGGAGGTCATCACCAGTTCCTTGTTCAATTTAGAGTATGTTGATGTTCATGGATTGGAGACTGCATATGAAGTATAGAAGAAACTAGAAGATATTTATAGTGGTGATGAGCATATTAAGATTGCCAAAGAAGAGAGTCTAAGAGATAAATTTGATGATATATGGATGGTTGGAGGTGAAAAAATTCAACAATATGGTCAAAGGATCAAGGAGATAGTTAGAGAGATCAAAAATGTTGGAGGTATGGTGGAGGATACCATAGTGGTTAGTAAGGTTTTGATAACCCTTCTACCGGTCTACGCTATTTGAGTTGTAGCCATTCACTAACTCAAATTTATTGATAAAACAAAGGTAATTCTTGACTCTATCATTGGTAAATTGACTACATTTGAATTAAATGGTTTTGATGGAAGTGTTCAGAAATCAGAATCTGCATTTAAAGCCTCATACTCAACCCCACCAGTAAGGAAAAGAAGAGAAGTGAGTTACAATCATGAGTCTAGATCCAGCAGAGAGGTAGATGATGATGACAGTCTGATTGAGATTGAAGCATTGTTGGCCAAGTGGTTACCCAAAGTTACCGGTAAGTATAGAGGTAAATTAACACTGAAGTGTTTTGCATGTAACTGGATTGGACATATTGCTACCAACTATCCAAATGGAGATAATGAGCAAAAATGAGAGAAATATAGGAAGTATAAAGGAAAAGGAAAAAGAGACTATCTCATTGCAGTGGATGGAGGAATTACAGATGAAGAATCTGAGGAAGATGAAAATGAGGACATTGCCTTTGTTTCTATTAAATAAGAAATGTTAGATCAGAAGGCATTGGTCGCTCACATGGATAGTTCAGATGATTGGATTATAGATAGTGGTTGTTCACACCACATGACTAGTGATAGATTAAGTTTCTTACTTTAAAAGAGTGTGATGGAGGTGTTGTGAGATTTGGGAATGACTCACCCTGCATGGTGAAAGGAAAGGGATCCATCTCCTTGAATGGTAAAAGCAGTGTAGATGATGTCTACTGGGTTTAAGGATAGAAACACAATCTTTTGAGTGTTGCTCAACTCAATGACAAAGGTTACCCACTAAAATTCAAGAATGGAGTCTGCAAGATTTATGGAAGCAAAGGTGAACTGATTGCAACCGGAAAATAGACTAGAGGTAACTTGTTTTATTTAAGCTCTAAAGTCAACAACTGTTTGATTGAAAAAGTAGAAGATAGTTGGCTTTGACATTGGAGATTCTATCATATAAATTTTAATAACATTGTAAGAGTCAGTAAGTCCAAATTAGTAAGAGGTTTGCCACAGTTGGACAAACTGGTGAATGCTTTGTGCAAGGAATTTTAGCTAGGGAAAATGACAAACTCAACCTTCAAGAGCAAATCTTTCTTAGCTAAACATTTTCTAGATTTGATTCTTACCGACCTTTGTGGACCTATGAGAACTAGGAGTATTCAACGTGATCGGTACTTTATGATATTTACTGATGATTTCTCAAGGATGATGTGGGTCACATTCTTGAAAGACAAGACATAAGCATCTAGAAAGTTTAAGGAATTCAGAGCCTTAGTTGAAAATGAAAGTGGAAGAAAGCTTAAGTGCTTAAAAATTGATCAAGGTGGTGAATTTACTTGAGAGGAATTCACTAGATACTGCGAAGACAATGGAATCAAGAGGCAACTTTCTGCACCAAGGACACCACAATAGAATGGTATTGCAGAAAGGAACAACCGATCAATAGTTGAAGCTGCTAGGACTATGCTAATTCAAGGAGGTGTAGCTAAGAAATTTTGGAGAGGAGTTGTTAGCACACCTATTTATACAATAAACTGGATACTGGTTAAAAGGGGTAAGGACAAAACACCCTATGAGTATTGGTATGGTAGATCACCAAGTGTCGGTTACTTCAAAAATTTTGGTAGCAGATGTTTTATCAAAAGAGGTGATTATATAGGTAAGTTTGATGCCAAGAGTGATGAAGGCATATTTCTTGGTTACTCCACCAAGAGCAAAGCTTACAAGTGTTACAACAACTAGACTAAGAAGATCATTGAAAGTGTCAATGTCCGAGTTGATGAATTTCCTGAGAAATCAGAAGAAAATAGCAAGGAGAAGGAAGAAGAAGAACCTTACACACTATTTTTGGAGTCAGAACCGGTAAAGCCAGAAGTTAGTGAAATGAATAGAGATGACCCAGTTCAACCAGAATAGGAAGGTCCAGCAGAAGATGAAGAAAGTGAAGAAGAAGAAGAACCTGGAGATCATGTTATTCCAAGGTATGTTAGACTCAATCATAGCCTCGATCATATTATTGGAGACATGAATGTAGGTGTGTTAACTAGAAGAGGGATAAGAGATAACTCTTGAATGTTTTCCACCATTGAGCCTAGAACAAAAAAAGAAGTCTTTGGAGATAAATACTAGATCAAGGCAATGGAAGAACTTGACCAGATAGAGAAGAACAATACTTGGTCATTGGTACCCTGACCGGAGAACAAGAATGTAATAGGTATAAACTGGGTATATAGAAATAAACTGAATGAAGATGGAGTAGTAATCAAGAATAAATCCAGACTAGTATGCAAAGGATATGCACAAGAAGAAGGTGAATACTATGGTGATACATTTGCACCAATTGCAAGATTGGAAGGAGTAAGGACTCTACTTTCATTTGGACCATATAGAGGATTCAAAGTATATCAGATGGATGTTAAGTCAACATTCCTAAATGGAATATTGGAAGAAGAAGTCTACATTGAACAGCTAGATGGTTATGCTTTAACTATAGAAAAGGACATGGTGTGCAAATTAGATAAGGCATAATATGGGTTGAAGCAAGCACCTAGATCATGGTATAAAAGATTGCACTCTCACTTAGTGAAGATAGGTTTTCAAAGAACCAGTGAAGATAGTAACATATATCTCAAGATAGAAGGAGATAAGATACCAGTAAGTGAGGTATTTGTGGATGATATCATTTTTGGAGAAAATGATGATATGTGTCATAATTTTGCTAATGAAATGAAGAATGGGTTTGAGATGTAACTGGTAGGTGAGATAAAAAATTTCATAGGTTTACAAATCGAGCATATGAAGGAAGGTATTTTCATCACACAGTCCAAATATGTGAAAGAAGTGTTGAAAACTTTTGTAATGGGAGACTGTGAACTAGTTGGAACAACAATGGTTACAGGCTGTAAATTGTCTAAGGAAGATGATTCTACATCAGTTGATGAAAAGGAGTATAGGTCCATGATAGGTAAACTACATTATGTTGTCCATAGCAGACCAAACATTGCTCATGCAGTAGGATTGGTTGCTAGATTTCAAAAAGGCCTGAAGGAGTCACACATGGTTGTAGCCAAAAGAATTTTTAGATACCTGAAAGGCACAATAGATTATATATTATGGTATCCATATGAAGAAGACTTTGATTTAAAAGTCTATACAGATGTAGATTGGGTAGGAAATGTTGATGACAAGAAGAGTACAACCGGAGGAGCATTTTTTCTTGGAGACAAACTAGTGTCTTGGAGAAACAAGAAACATAGTTATATCTCTCAATCAACAACAGAAAATGAATATGTTGTAGCATATATGAATTGTACCTAGACAATTTGGATGAAACACATTTTGGAAGGTTTTAAGTTGAAGATATCAAAACCGGTAAGAATTTTTTGTGATAACACAAGTGCTATAAACATTTCTAAGAACCCGATGTTGCATGCTAGGACAAATCATACTAAGCAAAAGTATCATTTTCTGAGAGAGAAAGTGCAAAATAAAGATGTGTCACTAGAGCATGTATCTACTAGAGAATAGCTAGCAAATATCCCTACCAAACCTCTACCTAAGACTATGTTTGAGTATCTTAGAGGTAAGTTAGGGGTTGTACCCCTACACGAAGTCAATTAAGAAGATGTGGAAGACATCAGTTGTAGAGCTCTTCCCCGAGCAAGCTCTAGTTAACTTAGTTGACCATGGTTGACCTTACCAATAAATGCTATAATTTAATAGGATGGGCTATGCTAGACAGATAGATTGGTGAGAAAAGTAATTGAACCAGGTTACATAATCATTTCACCTTGTAGTATACTTTTTGATGTGTTATGGATACATAAATTTATATGATTCTAGAATAGGATAACTTTGAGATGATGTATGTCATTATTGGATTTGCAGGACTTTATTATGATGATAGAAATAAGATGCATGTCTTATGTGTGGATCAAAATTATGAGGATTATTATAATTACTTATGTGGATTTATTTTGATATAAGATATATTGATTTTGTTTAATGTCAAGTGTATGCAGAGTGTTTGATGTGTATTATTATTCATGTGTTTGATTTTATATGAGGTTATTTGGAATTACTAATGTGTAATTAAGATACACAGGAAAATTATCCATGTGACCATGGAAACATTATGGAGAACCAAACCTAGACCTATGTACGTTTGTAAAGCTAGGGGTTGTCTATTTGGAGAGACAACACCCCGTATGTATCGTATTTTATTTGTAATAGTAAATGATGCATGTGAGTTAAATTTTATTTATTGATTTATTTAAATCCAACAAGAGACAATTTCCATGTGTAATTTTGTGATGTATTTTATTGTGTCACTTGACACGTGTTGATTTATGTCTTGAATTTTGACTTGTGTCTTGAAGGGAGTTGTTTCAACCATAGCTTTTTTCAAACATTTGAATGTGGTTCCAAATTTTCCTTGGGTAGAGAGTCTTTGGAGTGGTCAACTCAAGTTTGACCCGAAAGTTAACTTTAGATGGGTTTATAAGGGGTCAAATGGACTCCTAGGGGTAGTTTAAAGGTGTTTCCTAAAGTCCATAAGGTATACCTATGGGTTAGGAGTATTTTTAGGCATGTGTCTACTCCCATGTGACTGTTTAGTCACCTCAAAAAGTGGGTTTCCTAAGGTGAGCGAAAATTAAAATTAGAAGGTGCCATCTAGGTTAGATAACTTTCCTTTTTGATGTGAGATCCTTTTCCCCACTTTCTCTTACTTTTTCCTTTTTCAGTTTTAGTAACCTATGAGAACTCTCACTGAGGTCTTTTTAGGCAAGGATTAGAGATTTTGTGGGTAATCACCCACTCTCCATTTTTGGAGATCATGCAATTTTGAAAAGAAATAGTTTTGGGATAGAGTTTTTGGGCTAAGTGTAGAAGGAAGATTCGTAGAATTGGGCTGCTCATCCTCAAACTAGTTCTAGCAAACCTTTGGGCAGATTGAAGGTTGGATTATCTTCTCCTTTTTGTTTCTTTTTACATTGCATGTTTATGTTGGAAAGATTGCTAGTATGTAAAGTTGTTTCTTGTATTTTCCTTGTAAAAATTATTATGTGATCTATCTATTACTTCATTTATGCAATTTCTTGTGATTTGGGAGTAACCAAGGCCTTCTACTCTTGGGAGAGTAGGATGGTCTTGTGGGTGATAGAATTTTGATAGCCCTCGAGTGAGAGGCTCTCATTATGAGAGTGAACTCAAGGGGTGTATATGTGACCCTTGTTGCATGGCCTGTTTTATGCATTTGGGGGTCATAAGGGGAGAAAGTATTGCATGAAATGTCTTGGTGGGCATAAGAATGTGGGGTTAATGCACTTATGTTATATCCTTATTTTCCATGAGGTGGCTTTGTGATCTACCATTCTTGCAGTCTCCTCGGGGTATTTGGTCCACTACCACCCATGTAAAAACATCACATTTTGTGATAAAGTATAGCCTTGGTTGGGAATGTGTTTACTATATGTTTTTCCCTTGCTTGTTGTGTTTGCATGTGTGTAACCTATCTAAGGCTTGGTTCTCCAAGCTCGGGGGTGGCTTCTAGTAAGCCTAGGCTAGGAGGTGAGCTCTCTATGGTCAAAACCTTATGATTTATTTGCAGGTTGCTTCGAAAGAAAAGAAAAAGATAAGTTTGAAAGTTGCTCGTTTTTACTTGATTTGTGGAAAAAGATGAGGGAATGGGATATCATATTTTAGTTGCAGCAATGTAAAGGAAAAGATATATGTTGTATTTATTTTGAAAAAGAAATGCATTCATTTTATTTAAAGTCCTCATTTAATAGAAATGAAAGACTACATGGGTATCTCACCCCTATGTAATGTTGACTATCTTGTATTCTAAGTATTCTTTGAAAGAAAAGTATTATTTTGTTTCAAAATGAAATGTTTATGCTAGATTTTAAGTTATGTATTGGTCTTGAAATAATGTTTATTGTATTCATGTTATTTTTTAAAATAAAGGTTCATTTGATCTCTTTAAGCATATTGAAATAATGGAAATGAGAGAAGTAGTAAGCTTGCATGTTAGTAAGAGAAAAGTAAGCATTTTTATTCCCATTTACAAATTATGGTTAAAAAGATTTAATTTGTCTATCTCTAAGCAATATTTCAAATGATTCCTAGTCTAATATAGTTGCTGTTAAAATTTATTAAATTCTGTCACTTTATTTATTTGTAGTAAATAAACCTAGAAGTAGTAATCCATCTCTAAAGTTAGCAACTAGATTGTCCAAAGAAAAGAAGAAATACATTATTTAAGTATTTTAGTTTAGAGAGCTTGCTATTATGTGATTTAAAAAAAAATATACATGCCTCAGGCCTAAGAGAATACCTTGCCTTCATACTACCATGGTTAGTTTTAAAGAAAAAAAAAATATGGCTAGACATAATGTCCCATATTAAATAAATAATATAAAGATAAAATCTCTTATATGCACAATAGATTTATGCCTAGATTTAAATGAAGAAATGAAAAAAAAAAAATATGACTATTGCTATGCTGCCATTTAATTTATTTAATTCCTGCAAGTTAAAAATGACAATATTCATCTATGTAAAATTCTTATTAATCCTATCCTTGATTTAACCAATATATATATACACCTTTAGAGGTGAATATATATTTATATATTTTTTTTATATAACAAAAAAAGAGTTAAAAAAAAAAGAGATTTTTTTTTGTTAATAAAAAGGGGAATAAACAAAATGGGGGAGCCTCGACCCCCCCTGCACTATGGGCGACGACCCCCAGTGGCGGTCGTAGCCGCACTATGGACCACAACCCACAGACGAGGAGGCTTCGGCCCCCTTCTATGGGCGGCGCCCCACAGCGGCGGCAACAGCCGTGCTGTGGGCCGCATCCCACAATGGTAGCCAAGGCCACATTGTGGGTCGTGACCCATAGGCATGATTGCGGTCATCCCTACGGGGAGCCCCCATGGCACCCTCCATTGCCACCACCTACACGTAGACCCCTTCACCCGTGGCTACTGTGTGGAGTTCTACCTTCCTTCCTTGCCACCTGCAACAACACACACACACACACATGAATAGCTTAGGGTTTGTTCAGTGGCATTTTAAAAATAAAAATAAAGAAAAAGATATATATCATAAGCAACCCTAACCAATTTTGGGTTAGGGTTTGCATAATAAATAAATTAAAAAACAAAACTCATGAAGAAATAAAAAGGGGGGAAACCCTATTTGAATTTTGAATAGGGTATCCCATGTTTACTTGGGTATTAATCGATTAAATTTAAATTCATAAATTGTATGAATTTAAGTAGTTATAAATATATGTACATTTTAAATGTTTATATATATGAATTTATAAGAGTAAACTTAGATATGGTATTTTCAGAATTATATATATATATATATATATATATATATATATATATATATATATATATATATATATATATGACATATATGCTATACGTAAGCGTATAGGTATGTATATATACATATATATGATCATTGTAAGATTAAGTTGAAAATTAAAGGGTTGTAATTGTTTTATTAACGTAAATTTAATAAGTGCCTTGTTGGTATTTTGACCTTAGGGGATTATTTGGTCAACATTAACCAGTGTTATAAAGCAAATGCTATTAAAGGTCATTTTACCCTATAAACAAAAATTAAACACATTATAGTTAACACTCATTAATTATTAAGTTGTTAATAGTCAAAAAAATATATAATAATAGATTTGATATAATTAATGCTTCATGTAATTAAAAGATTAATTGAGATCAATAATATCTCTTGTTAACTAATTTAGAGATTTGTGCTTAATGAATTTATATATTTATTAATTGATGAGATAATAATAATTTCTTTGGAAGAGGATATCATGGTGGAATTATATATATATTCGAAAATAAGTCCAAGACCTTGATCTTGCGAACTCTTTTAGCCTAGATGGAATCTTATACTAAATAAAACAATTAACATTTTAATGTTTGACACTTCAATTTTCAATTGCTCGAGTAATTAATATTATTGCATTAAAATCATATTAATAATTAATTTATAGATGCAAGATTTAATCAAGTTATAAAGGAAGGATGTATTTTCACGGATGGAGGAAACTTGTTAGGAGATAAATAATTATTATTGAATGAAGTAATTATATTAATGCCTATTTAGTAGAAGTTGATCTAATTAAGAATTTATAATTTGCAACTGTGATAAAAGGGACATTCGATGTGAATTTATTATTGTCATTATAAAAATTATTTTGTTCCTTTTGATTATTGGAATTATCATAATTTGATATGTTAGGAATATCCTAACTTTGTTGTCTAGGAGTTTTATAGAACCCTGAGGCTTCTAGATAAATTTGTTCTATTCATCATTCTCGTTTTAAAAAAAATGTTTTATTATAATTTAAGATTTCGCTTGGAACATCCTATTAAGTTGTCACATCTAATTAAGCATAGGTTGCATATAATTAAGTGTTTCAAAAAAAATTTGTTGTTTGGGTTTTTGCCCAAAAGTTTGGGTATGACATCAGTCTTGGAGCCTATTGAAAATATTGAAGAAGGATTAGTGTAGAGTGGAGCTACTCCATAGGGGGAGCAGCTAGTTGCAAATCGGTAAAGAATGAAACTGTATGGTTAACCTTCACTTTGGGATTGCTATCAAAGGGGGAGAAGAATTGTATATGATTGATTAGCCAGTTACTAGCTGAAGACATGAAGATATAGTTGAAGGATAGTATATGGAAAAAATGTAAACCAGGATTCCTATACTTATGTATGTGCTTTACTCTCAATCATCACAATCAATGGGTGTTGATATTTGTATTATCATCAATTCCAAAGGGGGAGAATGTTGGCATTGCATGAAGATTGTATTGATGAAGTATAGTGTTGTCATTGATGTCAATAGTAATTGGTACTAAAGATGTATTGCAACTGGTAGTGATACAGTAAAGAAATCGGTAGTAAAGCAGTTAAGGCAATCGGTATTATTATTGAAGCAGAGAGATCAACCAGTAATACTAACCAGTTGATAAGAAGAACCCTAATTGATGGAGCTTGGAGAATCAGTTGTGATGATCTATGACCGAATGATGATCGGAGATGAAGATGCCACATATACATGTTGCACGTGAATAGTTTCAAAGTGGATTTTGGCACGTAGAGATAACCATATTTCTTGGGAATGATCAATTGCATAGCATGAAGTGAAAAATGTGTGATGAGTTATGGGATCCAATGTGTGGCGATTCAAGAGCAGGTGAAATTGTCTAGAACAATGTGTATTTGATTGCTATGTAATCTAATGGTCAAGATTGAACTTATATGTTTGTAATCTCTATGACATTTGTAGGTTTTGTGTTGTATTATAGACCTATTGTATTTTCTTATAAGGTCAATGATTTGTTTTTGTTGTGTTGGAAAATTTGGTTAAGTGTGATTGTTGCCAAACCAAAAGGTGTGTTTGCAGAATGTTGTGAAGGCAGATAGGAATAGAAAAGGATTAGATTAAGAATGGAAGTGCTATTTCCTGTTCAGCAAAGAACTTGCTATTCTCTAACCATTACAATAGTTAAATCTCTTAATCGGGTAAGCTTTAACATGCTTCTTGGTTAAATCCTATAACCAGGTGATCCATTAGCTTGGATTTGAAATCCTCCATCGAGGTTACCTTTAACAACGTATTGTAGTCAATCCCTTAATCGGGTGGTCCTTAACTAGATCTTTTCTTAACAGAACATTATTGTATAAGCTTCTAACAAGGCTTGGCTCCTAATAGGGTGAACTTTAGAAGAGTTCAAAATACTTGTGGGTATTCATCCCCACCGTGGTTTTTCCCATTTGGGTTTCCACATAAAAAATCATTGTGTCAAGTGGTGAATGATTTTGTGGATGTGTTTTTGATATGACTGATTTGAATGACTAGTAAATCCACTTAGATACATTTAGATGACCAAAAATGATCTAAAATGAGCTATTACTGATATTAGTGAAGTGGTTTAATGTTTTGGTTAAATGGTATTTGAGTTTTAGATCTGTTGCATTGTATCATTGATGCTTTGGTCAACTGGTAAAGTTTAGTTTATTTTCTATCTACTGAGTCACCCCCCCCTATCAGTAGTTGACTAGAATTTTATAGTTTCATCATATTATCAGCACTTGCATCTAGGCATACTTCCTAGAGCTCACTGCTCAAATACAAAAGAGGGATACAACTTAGAGGAAGGATCACTACCTTACAAATAATTACAAGTATGACTGAACTAAATACTTGCATCTACTAATGCCAAAAATAAGTTCTGGTTAAGCTCAATTTGACTGACTTCCTTTGTTCTTCTTATCTGTTCTCTTCTACTACACAATCATATATCAGAGCACCAAATATACCTACTGATGCTCATTCGCTCATCACATATCAACATTCACAATCTATCATTCATCTACCATGCTAAAATGATCATACAAGTTGATCTTATATATCTGCACTGCCAATATAGATCAATTCCCATGTCGGCTTCCAAAACCAACATAACATGCAACATGAAACATGTACCAACAAGTTAGCTCAATTTATCCACAAATCCATATGTGGACCTAAACAAGATGATAACAACTTTCACACATATTGGCTCAGTCACCTAAAACTTGAAACCAATCATCAAAATGAACCCAAATACTTTGCACAACACGTTACACCAAAATAGTTCTGTTCTTCTTGAATTAATGGATACAAAACCTTCAATCTCACTCATAAATCAACACTGGATACTAGGATTACAAATTAGGCTACCTTGAATGTCGAATCATTTGCCTGTATTACCACAACCAAATTTATGCAACCAAAATCAAGATCTACACAATGTACTCATACTCTATCGGATATTGTATTCTACCTTCCAGACTTATGCCTTCTGGTAAATCAAATCTACACATACCAAAAACTAATTTCTAAACTGAGTTGCCATCAATGACAACTACTAAAAATATCTCATGCATCAATCTTCTCTGGAACAGTGTCTCTTGTCAACATGTAGATCCTGTCTTGTGAACACAATGGCCATAAATGAATCCTCTTCTAAAGCAGCCATGTTTGATGGCACAAATTATGCCTTCTGGAGTAGAAGAATGGAGACATACTTGTCTTCCCTTTGGTTTGATGTTTGGATGTTAGTAAAGAATGGATATACAATTCCATCCACTCCTCATATTGATCCTGATGCTAAACAGAAATATGAGAACAATGCCAAAGCTAAGAACACAATCTTAAGTGTCCTGTCTAATACAGAGTTTGTCAAAGTCATGCATTGCACTTCAGCAAAAGAAACATGGGATAAGCTACAAAGTATATATGAAGAAGATACCAAAGTGAAAGAAGTCAAATTACAAAATCTAAGAGCTCAATTTGAAAGCCTAAAAATGAAAGAAGAGGAGAAGATATCTGACTATTTACAAAGAGTGGATGGGATTATAAGTGCTAAAAGAGGACTTGAAGAGGATGTCTCATATGAAGTTATTGTCAAGAAGGTTTTGAGATCATTAACCATAAGGTATGACACAAAGGTCTCTTCTACTGAAGAAGCTAATGACTTAAAGACATTCTCTATGGATGAATTGTTTGGCTCCCTATCAGCTTATGAGATGAGAACAATAAGTGGATAACCATCAAAGAGAGAGGTTGCATTCAACATAACCAAGAAAGGAAAAGAAGAAGATGACTCTGATGCTATTGTAGCTAACTTTGTGAGAAAACTCAAAAATGGATCATGCAAGTACAAAGGTTAGATCCCCTTCAAATGCTTCAACTGTGGCAAAATAGGACATTTTTCTTCTAAGTGCCCCTATGGTGAGAAAGATGGAGATGAGAAGTAAAATAATAAATATTTTGGTAAGGATAAAATTAACAAAACTTCCAAGCCAAGGAGAAGAAGCTTTAGGAAGAAAAACAGTCTCTACACCTTTGAAGATGATACCATGGATGAAGAGAGTGTCTCTAATGAGGATTGTAGTGAAGAAGATAGAGAAGTTAATCTCTTTATGACACAAGGAGAACTAGATGATGATCATGTTGCTAGTGATGAAGAGGAAGAAGTTGAAGCTAAGGTGGATCTTGAAGGTGAACTTGTAAGTGCTCTAGAAGAACTTAGAAAAGTGAGAAAAGAATACAAAAAATATAGGTATGTTGTTGCTGAAGAACAAGAGCTACTAAACAAATCTCTTGAGGAGTCAAAGACAATAATTTATAACTTGAGAATCCACCTAGAAGAAGAAAAAATGGTGTATGAAGTAAAAAAATCATATTTAGAGAAGAAGGAAAATGAGTATCAAAATATGGAAAAAAAAATTATGAATCTCAGAAAGGAACTTGAAAAGTGCAAAAAATGAACTCAAGGTGAGAATCAAGTATGCGGGTAGAACTGATGCATTAGATAAAATGTTGAACAAATAAAAGCACTTTAAAGACACATAAGGTGTTGGATTTGATGTTGGTCAATTATCTAAGGGTGAAGAATCATCAAATAAAGAAATACATTTCACCTCTTCAAGTGAAAATGGAAACAAACAAACTTTTACATTCAAAAGGAAGGAGGAAAATGAGTATCAAAATATGGAAGAAAAAATTGTGAATCTCAGAAAATGAATTTGAAAAGCGCAAAAATGAACTCAGGGTGAGAATCAAGTATGAGGGTAGAAATGATGCATTAGATAAAATGTTGAACAAATAAAAGCACTTTAAAGACACATAAGGTGTTGGATTTGATGTTGGTCAATTCTCTAAGGGTGAAGAATCATCAAATAAAGAAATACATTTCACCTCTTCAAGTGAAAATGGAAACAAACAAAATTTTACATTTAGCAAACCCACTGAGAAAAAGACATATGTTGCTGCAACCAAGAGAAAACATGCTGATCCAAAAGGAAAAGCCAAGATGGATGATGGAGGCTTCACAAGAATCAAGGATACAAGGAAGAACTCAAGAAGATCAAGTTATGTTGCTCCAAGGAGACCAATGGTAAACAACTTCAACAATGATTTCTATGTACCTTAGTTCCATGACTACTATTATAAATGTGATACTTATGGTCATAGAATTGTAGAATGTAGACTTATGTGTAGGTCCCCTCCTAATTATGAAAGTAGAAATCATTTTTTTTTCTTTTTTAGATGTAAATGTCATTTGTTATCATTGAAAAAGTGTTGGTCATAAGAGTTGTTGGGAATCATTAAATTTGAGTCAAGTTTAGAGGCCCAATTCAAAATTTTGCTCTGCATTTCCAAATGAGTCAGTTTGAATGGCCTAGTTAGAGAGAGGGTAAAATGGAGCCAGTTGATTTTCAAAGGGTAAGGCTTGGGAAATGTGTCCTACACCTTTCATTTGGCCTATGCAGTATGTTGCAACTTTTAGAATTCAGTTTGGATAAGTTTACCAGGTACCCATTTCGAGGCGTGAGCTAAAAGTGCATTTTAGGCACAAATACAAATTTTATTAAGTAGCCTACTTTGAGCTCCTATATCTTTTGTCTTGTTGATCTTCATATTTAAATTAAAAATGGATTGAATTCTATGCATAAATGTGAGCCTCCGTGCAAAATTCCAAGTCTTTGTGAATCCATTTTCTTAGTTTGCAAGTTTAATCCATTTGCAGTTTGTGTTGTTTGACAAGTCCCTGTTTCAGTAGCTAGTTGGAGCCCTGTTTTTGCATAAGTGTAGAAGTTGCCTCAGTAAGTGTTATGTCAGAATGTTTGTTCTAGGCTATTACTGGTATAAATGACAAGCTATGTTTCAAATTTCAATCTCCTGCCAATCCGTTTGATGGGTTTTCAAAAGGGTTTCTTGAGCCATCTTTTTCAGTGATCCGTACTTTCATTGCCATATCGATTAAAGTTGCTATTTTTATGAGTGCGCCATTCACACCCAGTCAGTCTTTTGATCGAACTAAGTGTTCTAAGATTTGATATATACTTCAAGGTACCTATGTCTCAGATTTGAGGGTCTACAGAGGTCGTTTGATATTTTTAAGAAAGGCATCATGAGTTGCCTGAGCATTGACTTCATCAGGTCCGCATTGCTGACAAAGCTAGTTGGTCAATTTTCACAATTAATATCTCTTCACTTGGGATTTTTTTTGAAAAACCGTTTGGTAGAGTTCATGCTTGTATATCAAAGTACACGCTTGTCAGATGGCGAAGTCCAAAAAGGTGTTTTGACTGGTTTGAAAATTACGTCTTCGCGATTAAATGCAAAAATGTGGCGCAAGTGTGAAAGTTGCAAAACTCAATTTAATGATCCGAAAATGGTACCGATCGATTCCAAAGGTATGTTTAAGGTTCGTGAAGCATTTCAAAGGTCAGTTGCATGAAAACAAAAAAAAATTTAGTCGGACCCACTTTGGGGCCTAACCTGGCTCATGCCCTTGCAGTATAATTTTATTGGTGACTTGGTTCACTAGGAGAATTTCAGAATATTTAATGTGGATTGTGAAAATGAGACATGTCATAAGAGTTTAAGATGCTACTAGAACACTCTAGGCAATTTCAAATTGGCGAGTTTAATGCCAAATCTTCCTTCAGCGACAAAGAAGGGCATTAAAAGAAGTTTTCATGTAAATGCCATTGGCAGGCATAGTGCCGAGTCTTCCGTGTAGATGACATGTGACTAAGGTGTTTATAATCTTCAAGCAAAGGCATTGATTGACATCTATGCAAATTATGGAGCATTAACAAAGGACATGAAACTTTCAGCAAAAAATAAAATTGACATGAAGTTAATCTCCTCCCTGTTGTGCATGGTGTTGAAATAGTTTTAGAAACCATAAAACAAATTCATTGCCTGAGGTGTGGCTGCAAACAAAAGAAGATTAATTAAACTCCAAGCATGTTCTCCCTAGCAAATGGTGTGGTACTTTAGAAGGAAATTAAAACTTTCAAGCAATGTTTTTGGCAGGCAATAAACCTTCAGCAATAGAATTTTCTACAAATGCACATGGGCAGCCATTGAAAACTCTTAGCAAATCCAATTAAATGGCAATGAACCTTTAGCAAAATGGTAAGGAGGTAGCAAGAATTACTAAAGAAAATACCATTGGCAGGTATGAGCTAAGTTCCATTCTTATGCCCATGTCCTCCCTTCCCAGGCACGCGGTGTTGGAAAGGGGGGCATTAGTAGTTTTCAAACAAAGGCATTAAAATTTCAGAGTGCAGATTTGGCAGGTTTGAAGCCAATTTTCCCTGTGTGCTATGGTGTGGGGCCTCCCTCTTCCCTCTGTGTGGCTGTTATAAAGGCCAAGAGAAAGCTTTCAGCAAAATGAAGATTGGCAGGTGTAAAACCAAAGTTCATGACTTCTCTAGCATTCTCCCTACAGAAAGGTGTGGTTATGAAGGGGTTTTCAAATTTTACAAAATGCAAATTGGCTGGTGTATACCAGTATAGTCCCCAACGTAGCAGTTGAACTGAAAATTTCAATGGAATTTTCTACAAATACAAGCAATTTCAGTTGGAAGGTGTTGAAAGGGCATTAACACTCTTCAACATTTCTTCCCAGTGGTGGCGATGATGTGGCAATGACATGGCGATGAGCAAGTAGTCCAGTGGTGGTGACGAGGCAGACAAGTGGTGAAGGATGAGGCATCATCCTAGGTGGCACCTAGTGGATCCCGTCAGCCAATTGGAGGCTACCATGCGGCAGGGCGTTAGGCAAAAAAATGGATTGAAAAATCAAAATTAAATATATAGTTTCAACTATATAAGAAATTCAAAAAATTTAAATGATGGCTTTCTAGAAAGGATTAATTCACCCAGGGGTTGTCTTTTGCCCAAAATGGCAAGTATTCTATACCATTGGAAAGCCCTCGGAATGAGAAATGTAGTTATGAAGTTTGTTTCAACAAATCTCAGATATTTCGAGAGCAGTTTCCATGGGAAAGAAGGAGATATTTTTGTAGTTAGGGAAAAAGTAGACACTCGGGATGTTCTGATGGATTATGATCTTTTTCCCTCTCCTTATTCCCAATTTTTCTGAATTGTAAGGGTTCCAGTTTTTAAGAGATTTTCTCCAAGGGAGAAATCCAAAATTGCAGGTTCCAGTTTTATGCATTTTGATCTTCTTGGTTGTAATGGTTGATGTTCCTATTCTGTTGTCATGGAGTAGATATATTTTGTAGGTTGTATCTTAGTTTCAAGTCACATATATGTAAGACATATATGCAGTGTAGTAGATTGTCTTCAGACATTTCTTCAAATTCAATAAATTCAATCTTCAAGGAAGTTTGGGTTTATCTTCTCAAAGTGAGAGTGTAATTCCTGTTCTTAGGCATCCTTTACAGAAGAGATTTAAATTCTATGAGTACAAATTGGGGATTCGGGTTAATGTTTGGATTATGTATGATCCTTTGATGAATTCAAAATGTGTTAATGTCAGGCATTAATACAGGGAAATTTTTTCAATAAATTTGATATGTAGCTTGGATTCCATCTGTAGTTATTTGTATTGACTCTATGCCCGGGATGAGGCACTGATCTATTACAGCTAGAGGTCATTTGCATCATTTTAAAAATCAAATCAGAATTTAATGTCTTTTCTTTCTATTTTGTGGTAATGACCCACCTATCTCAAGCTCCAATGTAGTTCAGAGTCAATGCAAATGTAGCTAGTTTGTAGTACTTTCCTTATTGTTGAGCTATGTTTGAGATTTCTACTTTAATGGTGATGTTGTGTGTGAGTTTATACTGTATTTGAAGTGCATCATAGGTAAACCTGCCTAGGCCTTGCAAAGCCTAAAGAGAAGTGTTGTTCACCAAAAGTGATTAACCCAAGTACACCTGCAATCCTTCTATGAAATGGCCAATTTTAGTCTACAAAACACATCAGGGCTTGGACAACATAACATAGGACCCTAATTGATCCTCCTGCACTTCAGGTTCTAGTAGACCTAGGGGGACACCCTTTTGATGTATGAAATTAACTCATTTACTCACCATGATAGCATCAGTGAAGAAGATAAACCATTCCACAAGCTCACCCAATTTAGAAACACACTACAGATTGGCTAAATATGTATAAACCATAAATGAAAACAAAGATTGGAATGAAAAGAACACACCCCTAAACATAAAGGGAAATAGATTTATCTTTATAATTGTAAATCTGAAAACTATCCCCAAATCTACAAGACCAGTGTCTTGTTCATTGGACAATAGAGTCACACATATAAATGCAAATGTGCATCTTAGTCACAAAAAGGTTCTCCTTAAACAATATTCTTGCATTAACACCTCATAATAATGGATTACTCAATCTATTCACAAAATTATTAGATCTGGGACACATTTCATTTATTCATGACTGATCATAGAGTTTAAAACCTTCAATGAAGGATACCCACAAGCAATCACACAACCTCCTTGAAATTGACAAATTTCATCCTCCTTGAGGATTGAATTCATAATAATGAAATACATATATAGAGACAACAATGTGGGAAACTTACTCATGCCTGACACAAGTAAGATCTGCAACTAGAAAACAACATCTACAACACTGCACTGCAACCTCTATACCTTGAATAGATCCATAGAACTTTCCATGTTTGGGTCAAGAAATTCAGAAATGGAAGCCATGAAAACTGGAGCACTTCCTCCAAAATTCTGGAACCCTTACAATTGAGAAGAAAATTTGAATAAGAAGGAAGAGGGAAAAGATTAGGCTGCAACCGAAATTGCCAAGTGTCTCCTTTGTCCCTAATTGCAAAAATATCTTCTTCATTCCCATGTAAATTTCTCTCAAAATATCACATATCTGTTGAAACCAACTCCATAACTGCTTTCCTCATCTCAAGAGCTTTCCGGCAATATATAATACTTCATATTTTGGCCAAAAATAAGCCTCTGAGAGAATTAATCACTCATGTGTGCACAATCATTTAAATTTTTCAATTTTCTATATAGTATCAACTATATATTTAATTTGATTTTAATTTTAATTTTTGGCTCTGATTTTGGCCTGACACCCTGCCAGGTGGTGGTCTCTGATTGGTCGATGGGGTCTACTAGGTGCCATCTGGGATGACACCTCATCACTCCACCATGTGTCTGCCACCAAGTAGCTTGCTCATCACCACATCATCACCATGTGTCTGCCACCTATGTGCCACCTCAGTGCCACCTATGCACCACTGGGATGGGACCCACTTGCTGGACCACCAACTAGACCTACCACTTTGCTTTCGCCATTTTTCAATGGCTAACCGGTGAGCATCTTTGGTCTCCAAAATCGCGCGAGCCGTTGGATCTTTCCGGACTTGCTCGATCTTTAACTCCCTTCGTCGAGCTTTTTGCCATTTCGTGAACCTTAACTGGCTTGCATCTCTCCTTTGCGAAGTCATGCTGGCCATCAATCTCCTGCAACTTGCTCGCTCGTTAACCTGCTCATGATCTGCCTGGGTTTTTTGCTATTTCACGAACCTTAACTCATGAGCATCTTTCCTTCGCGAAGTCGCACCGACCATTGATCTCCTGCATCTTTCTCACTAGTTAAGTCGGCTTTTCTCTGCAAAATTCGCCCACCTCGACAACCACCTATGCACCACTGGGACGAGACCTCCTTGCTGGACCACCAACTGGACTTGCCACCTGGCTTTTGCCATTTCGCAATGGCTAACCGGCAAGCATCTTTGGTCTCCAAAATTGCACGAGCCGTTGGATCTTTTTAGACTTGCTCGATCTTTAACTCCCTTCACTGAGCTTTTCACCATTTCATAGACCTTAACTGGCTTGCATCTCTCCTTCGTGAAGTCATGCTCGTCGTCGATCTCCTGCAACTTGCTCACTCATTAACCTGCTCACGATCTGCCTGGGTTTTTTGCTATTTTGCGAACCTTAACTCACGAGCATCTTTCCTTTTTGAAGTCACACCGACTATTGATCTCCTACAACTTGCTCACTAGTTAAGTTATCCTTCCTCTATAAAATTTGCCCACCTCGACAACCATGCCTATGTGGGGTCCACTTGTCGCTGCTCAGTCAGCCTCCTTGATCGCCTTGGGATCCGTGACCACGCGCATGGGGTTCACCTTGGGCGCCCATAGCACCTTGTGTCAAAATCCTCTTAAGGCTTTGACACTATGGTTGGGTGAAGCCTTGGTTATAAACATCAAAAAATTGGCTCCCACCACCAATGTGGGATATATGCATTTTCCTGAGAATGCATTTCTGAAGGTTTTTAATGAATTTTAATGGCTAGTTTTCATTCGCTTAAAGGTTTCCTTTTATTTATTGCTTTCCTCCATTGCAATGGAATGGGAAGATGCTGGAAAGGTCGCATGGAGCTTCCCTTGGTATTTGCTTGTTGTTTGCATCTGCAAAAACTTTAATCTAAACCCCCCTTTTATCAGCCATGTGCCAAGTCAAACATTCAAACGAAATTATCCGCTACCTCTTGCTGGGAATCATTAAGTTGTTGCGATCGAGGAAAAACATTGAGAGAAGAAAATGGGAATTCTCTAATGTCCTTGGCACATGGAGTTACATTCAAATAAAATGAATCTACAACATTCGGAAAGGAGGATAAATTTGGAGTAAAAAAATTGAGTGCAACTTGTATTTGTCCTTGTCTCCAAATACAACGCACAATGGCCACTTTTTTTTATCTTCCATTGCCCTGCATCGTAGAGACTACAAGAATGGCCATGGTATCACCTAGTTCTGGGACAATAATGCTTGTATCTTTCAAATAATAGTGCCCTAAAACATTTAATCTGTCTGCAAACACAAAAACTTCAGGCCCTTCTCAGGCTTGAATTAGAGTGCACTTTTTCCATCAATTCAAACACCAATTTATTTGGAATAACTACGCATAGATAACCATGATTACATTCCCACCTTTACCATCACTCCCGGCACTAGCAGGGGCAATAATGGTATTAACTGAATGAAGCTTTACTACAATCCCTTTCGATCTTGCTGGAGGGGAAGACCCGATCTTATACCAAGCTGCTCGACCATCGTGGTTATCCACAAGAATAAAGTGTCCAAAATATCTGCCCTATCAGAGACTAATGCTGGATAGTTATGCTCTAACTCCAATACTTCAACAATCTTCTCTTTTGATGGTGCGTTGATGTGAACATTCAACAATGAAACCTAACCGCTTCAATAACTCTTGATGCATTATTACAACATAAAACTATTTGGCAGACTCCACTATACAACTCCATTGTCCATCGAAGAGAGTGTTGAGCTTCTTTAGAAAGCTTGTCGACCTCATTGAGAACCAATACTTTGTAACCCTTATCTCCATTTATATCGATGGGCCTACTCTATTTTTCTGGCAAAGGAGGATGCTAGCAAGGGTCATGGACATTGGGAAATACACCTACCAAATGCATTTGCTTGAGCTTCTATGGGTATTACCCATTCCACATCACTTTTCTTTGTCAAGTTGTTTGCTATGATGTATAAAGAATCAAGGTAACCAAATGTATCCATTGACATGAGTTACTTTACTAAATAGCCCCTCCCTTGAAAGCCCAAAATCTACTACTTTCGCTTCCATTTTCACTTAATAACATATTGGTAAATTTGATATTTCTCTGAATTATTTGAGGTTTACAGCTAGATGCAAGATATACATCCATTCAATCCATAAATGACAAGTAATTGATGTCGCCTCTCACCATCCTACTGGCAAACCGTAGTCGAGCTAACATTGATATACAAGCATGAACTTAAGACCATTTCACCATAAAAATTATGCATAGACATGAGCCAAGTCGGGCCCCCAAAGCAGGTCCGACTAAAATTTTTTTTGTTTTCATTCAAATGACCTCTAAAATGACTTAGACACCTTGAATGTACCTCTGGAAATGATCAACACCATTTTCGGATCATCAGACTGAGTTTTGCCACTTTCAGGTGCTTGCGCCACATTTTTGCATTTAATCGCGAAGACATAATTTTCAAAGTGGTCGAAACACCTTTCTGGACCATGCCATCTGATAGGCATGTACTCTGATATACAAGCATGAATTCTACCAAATAGTTTCCCAATATTAGTCTCGAGCGAAGAGATATTAATCGTCAAAAATGACCAATTGGCTTTGTCGACACTGCGGACTTGATGAAGTCAATGTTCTGGCAACACATGATGTCTTTCTTAAAAATATCAAATGACCTTCGTAGACCCTCAAAATTGAAACACGGGTACCTTGAAGTACATATTAAATATTTGGATTCTCAGTTCAACCAAAATTCTGATAGGATGCAAATGGTTCACTCATGAAAATAGCCACAATCTACTGATACAACAATGAAAGTGTTGCGGAAGACTGAAAACAATGGTTCAATGAACCCTTTTGAAAACTGACTAAACGGATTGGTAGGAGCCTGAAACTGGAAACATAGCTTGTTATTTATACCAATAATAACCTGGAGCAAATGTTCTGGCATAACACTCACTGAGGCAACTTTTACACTTATGTGAAATAGGGCTCCGACTAGGTCCTGAAACAGGGACTTGTCAAAACATTCAAACTACAAATAGTTCGAGCTTGGTAAACTAAGAAAATAGATTCATGAAGACTTGAAATTTTGCATGCTGACTCAAATTTATACATAAAATTCAATCCATTTTTAATTTCTTCATGATGATCAACAGGGCAAAATATATAAACACTCAAAGTATGCTACTCAATAAAATCTGCATTTCTGCCTAAAATGCACTTTCAGCTCACCCCTCGAAATGGGTACCTGATAAACTTATCCAAACTGAATTTTGAAAGTTGCACATCATTGAATAGGCCAAATGAAAGGTGTAGGACATGTCTCCCTAACCTTACCCTCTAAAAAATCAACTAGCTCCATTTTACCCTCTCTCTAACTAGACCATTCAAACTGAATCATTTGGAAAAACAAAGCAAAAATTTGAATTGGGCCTCAAAACTTGACTCAATTTTAATGAGTCCTAACAAGAAGAAGGATTAAATATCCTTGTTAAGTTGGTCTAGTTAGTCCTTTGAAATCATAGTTGAGGTTGGCTACCTTTCAAAATTTGATTGTAGATTATACTGGTTGTTGATTTTGTTGTTCAGCATAAAAAAGAGCCAACAAGAGTCATGAATGTAGGAGAAATGTATCTTAGTCCTACAATAGATTTTTAAACTCATCATTCAATGTGAATGCAAAATTATATCATTGTCAAAACTTGGGCCACATTTCAAAACATTGTAAGCTTAGGACAATGAAGCAAAATAAGGTTGTCTCAACTTTGGAATCAAAAAACAAAATCATATCAGAATGAGATAGCAAAAAAGAAGGAAGAGGCAAAATAGGTTTGGATAGAAAAAGGGAAGGACAATAATGAGTCAAGTTTTATTGTCCAAAGTACCCTACATGCTAAAAAGAAAAATCTATGGGTAGTTGATAGTGGTTGTTCCAATCACATGACTAGAGACAAGAAGAAATTCACAAAACTAGAGGATTGGAATAGTGGTTCAGTAAGGCTTGGAGACAACTCATCAATCAAAATCAAGGGAAAGGTACACTAAATATTGATGGAAAATTAAAAATTCAATTATTATGTTGAAGGTCTAAAACATATTCTTCTAAGTGTGAGTCAAATGTGTGACAATGGATACAAATTCACTTTTGACTCCAAAGGATGTGAGATCAAAAAGGAAAGTCATGGATAGCTTCTTACTGAAGGCAAAAGGACCGATGGCAATGTATATAACCTTAAGGAGTGTTTTAAGTCTCAATGCATGATGGGGTAAGTTGATGATAGCTAGTTGTGGCATAGGAGACTAGGTCACATAAACTTTGATAACCTGGTTAAAGTAAGAAAGGATATGTTAGGCACATTCCCAGATTGTCAAACTTGGAAATGCCATTTGTGAGGAGTGTCAAAGAGGTAAGAAAACAATGGTGATCTTTAAGACAAAAGAGTATTCAACTAAAAGACCTCTTGAGCTTATGCATACTGACTTATGTGGGCCTACTATAACAAGAGCACTAAATGGTGAAAAATAATTTATGCTACTGATTGATGATTTCTCAAAAATGACATGGGTCACCTTCCTGCAAGACAAATCTCAAGATTTTGAAAGATTCAAATATCTTTAGGAAAATGGTTGAAAGAGAAAGTGGCTATAAGATGAAATGTCTCAAATCAAACTATGGAGGAGAATTCATATCAAATGAGTTTGAGGAATATTGTGAAATACATAGAATAAGAAGACAATATTCAACCCGAAGAACGCAACAAAAAATGGTGTTGTGGAGAGGAAGAATAGAATAGTAAAAGAGATGGCAAGGACAATATTGAATGAAGCCAATCTACTTGATGTTTATTGGAAAGAGGCACTCCATACTATTGTATACACACTAAATAGGTTGGAACTAAGAGTAAATAGCAGAATGACTTCATACAAACTTTGGTATGATAGGAAACCTTTAGTCCAGTACTTCAAGGTGTTTAGTAGTAAATATTTTATCAAGAGAGATGAGAATGGTTGAAGCAACTTTGAATTAAGATGTGATGAAGGTATTTTCTTGGGGTACTCTACTCATACCAAGCCCTACAAGTGTTTCAACAATAGACTAAAGAAGGTGGTCTAGAGTGTTTATGTGAGAATTGATGAGGATATTCATAAAGGAAGGCAAAACTTAGTAACTCATATTGAAGAATCATACGTTGAAGATGAAGAGCAATTTGAAAGTGAACATGAAGAAGAAGCACCAAGCAAAGCCCCAAACATATATGTGCAAAAGAATCGCCCCGAGGATCAAATTATAGGGAACAAGAATGATGGTGTGCAAACAAGGAGAGAAAGGAATAATGAATAAGTAAATTTCTACCTTATGACTGAAGTGGAACCAAAGAATTATGATGAAGCCAACAAAAGTGACAATTGGATGAAGGCTATGGAAGAAGACTTGCAGTAGATAAAGAAGAACAAGGCTTGGGAATTGGTTCCTAGACTAGTTGAAAATTATGTTATTCAGACAAAATAGGTCTACAGGAACAAAGTGAATGAAGAAGGAAGACTAGTGTGCAAGGGATATGCTCAAGTTGAAGGGATAGACTTTGAGGAGACATTTGTACTAGTTGCAAGGCTTGAAGCTATAAGAATATTTTTGGAATTCTTAGCCTATAAAGGATACAAAGTATACCAAATGGATGTTAAATTTGCATTTCTAAATGGAAAGCTAGAAGAAGAGGTGTACATAGAACAACCTGAAGGGTTTGAATTGCATGAAGATGTGAACTTTGTCTACAGATTGAAGAAAACCTTGTATGGATTAAAACAAGCTCCAAGGGCATGGTATTCCACATTGGAAAAGTACCTACATCAACAAGGATTCAAAAAGTGGAGTGCTGATAGCAACCTATACATCAAAATAGAAGGAAATCATATGATTATTGTAGTAGTGTATATAGATGATATCATCTTTAGAGGCAACAAGGATTCCATGTGCAAGGAGTTTGCTGATAAAATGCAATCCAAGTTTGATATGTCCATGCTTGGTGAGTTGTCATATTTTCTTGGTTTGTAGATTTATCAGTTAGGTAAAGGTGTATTTATATCACAAACCATGTATGCTAAACACATGTTGAAGAAGTTTCATATGGAGGACAACAAACTGGTTAGTACCCCCATGGTGACTAGATGCAAGCTAAGTAAAGATGATGAGTCACCTAGTGTAGATTAGAATTTGTATAGATCACTGATTAGGAGTTTGTTATATCTAATAGCATCAAGGCCGGACATAGTGCAAGAAGTGTGTATAGTGGCAAGATTCCAAGAAGCCCTAAAGCAATCACATGTAAATGCAGTGAGAAGAATCTTTAAATACTCATAGGGAACATTGGAGTATGGTTTATGGTATCCAAAAAGGGGTGCCTTCACTCTACATGCTTACATTGATGCTAATTGGGCCAACTGTATTGATGATAGGAAGAGTACCAGTGGAGGAGCCTTCTTCTTAGGTGATAGATTGGTCTCTAGCATAGCAAGAAGCAGGAGTCAATTTATCTATCCACTGCTGAAGATGAATACATTGCAGCCGCCACATGTTGCTCACAATTATTATGGATGAAGCAGAGACTAAAGTAAATTTAGGTAGATTTTTCAAACCCCATTCTCATCATGTGTGACAACTCAAGTACAATAAACATATCAAAGAATCCATCATGCACTCAAGGACAAAACACACAACAATCAAATATGATTTTCTAAGAGAGAAGGTAGTTGATAATGAGGTCAAGCTAGAATATGTTCCTACAGGTGAATAAGTGGTAGGCATTTTCACCAAGCCCCTACCTAAGGATATGTTAGATAGTTCAAATAACCAGAGGGCAATTGAGAGGGGGGGGGGCGGTGAAACAATTGTCACCAAATTATAGAAACGTTAAACATTTAAAAATTTATTACTAGAACACATAAGATCAATACCAGAATACATAAACCAATTACCGAAATAGAAGATATACCAATTAAGCACAAGCAACAACCATAGAATAGTTACCATCCACTGTTAGGTCCCAGAGGCAACTGAGAGGGGGCGAGGTGAATCAATTTTCTATTAATTTTAATCCAAATATAACTTAACCAAACTTAGTGCATAATACTGGTCAACCAAAATTTAATGCCGGTAGACAGTTTAAGAGTTAATTGTAATATCGGTAATGTTTGATGCATGAAATAGAAAGACAAATAACATACACAACACATAACATGGTTATTTGTATGTGGAAACCCTGTAAGGGGAAAACCAAGGTAGGAAACCTTACCCACAATCAGATGATACTATTGCAGATAGCATGTGTGTACAAATGGGGTCTGCACATGCAGAAAGGCCAACTACCTAGACCTCACTGCTCAATCACAAAATGGGAGTCACATTGACTACAATTGGATGGTTAAATTCAATAATAATGTACTCAAAATAGCATCTTCATATGCTAGATTTAGTATTGGTTAAGCTCTAATTTCCTTCTTCAAAAATTCCTTGAATCTTCAAATGATGTCTATGTGTATAGCTCTACTTATGTTCACATATACCTTATTACAATCCTTTTCACACTCCTCTACATAATCTCTCAAAAGAGATTTAACATAAATACAAAAACCTAGGACCAAATGTGTAGGTCGGCTCACTAAGATATTACAATTAAATCAATTACAAATGAATCACTATGTGATGCATGATGTTGTCTCAATGCATTTACAACAATAACAAATCATCTCCATAATGTGTCGTGCTGATTTGGAATAGATAACACTTGCCAGTCCATAGCCTAGACCTATTTACCAGTAACAACAAATATACAAACTTGATTGTACCAATGATCAAATCACCAGAACCAAGTGTCCAGACAATGTCTTCGACATAACCAAGTAATCTCCAAATGATAACATATCATCCTCAATGCTGGTGAACAATATAACTTGTCGGTGAACCAGATACCAGTGACTGTGCATAAGTCACTGAACATGTCGGTGAACATAACCAAAGATCTCCAACTATTCTCAAGTGTTGACAGTGTTGACATCAATGAAAAAACCAATGCAACACATCCATAATACCAACAATCTTCCCCTTTGGCATTGATGGCAACACAAGATAGAAAAAGCATCTAAGTGCCAAAGCAAAAATGCCAAAAACCAAAAAAAAACAATCTCCCAAGGAGATCATTAAAATACAGATACAGAGAGTAACAATCTCTCCCTAATGAATAATCTCTCCCCAAAAGATAAAGTGTTTTTCCATAGATATCTCTCCCCCTTTGACATCAAATGCCAAAGAAATACAAAACCAAATACAATCAGTTCATAGAACTTGTTACAAATACCAATTGTTATAACCAAATTTATTCAATCTATTCCCCTGAGAAGTAGCTCTCCCTCATCAAAGTCAGAAAAAAGTTTCTCTATTAATTATGACAGTCTGATGCCATGCTCCAACTATCTAAGTTTCTACCAGTGAGGGTATAACTCCAAGCTACTCTCTTAGATATTCAAAAGTTTCCTTAGGCAAATGCTTAGTAAAGATATGTGCAATATGTTATTTAGTATTCACATAAACCAATTTCATTTCTTTTGCTTCAACATTCTCTTTCAAAAAATTGAATTTGATAGAAACATGTTTAGTTTTAGAGTGAAATACTAGATTCTTTGATATATCAATTACTGCCATATTATCACAGTAAATGATTATAGGTTCTTTGCATTTTACCTTTATGTCCTTCAACATTTGCTTTATCCATAATACCTATGTACAATTAGTTGATGTTGCAACATATTCTGATTTTGTTGTTGATAGTGATGTACAACTTTGTTTCTTTCTCAACCATGAAATTAGTCTACTACCAAGAAAAATACTCCACCAGTGGTGCTTTTTCTATCATCTACATCTCCTGCCCAATTTGCATCTATGTATGCACATAAATCAAAATTTCCATCTTTAGGATACCATAAGCCAAGATTTGTTGTGCCTTGTAGGTACCGGAAAATCCTATTTATTGCCGATTCATGATTTTCCTTAGGATTACTCTGAAATCTTGAAATAACACATACTACATTCATAATATCAGGTCTTGTTTGTGTCAAATATAGTAAACCTCCTATCATAGACTTGTATCTTGTCGGATTAATAGGTGTTGATTTATCCTTCAAAGATAATTTATTAGTTGCAGTCATACATGTACCTACCAGTTTAGAGTTTTCCATGCCAAATTTCTTAAGTAATTATTTCAAGTACTTTGATTGATTTATGAATATACCTTTATCAGTCTGTGAAATCTACAATCCTAAAAATAATTTTATCTCTCCAATTAAAGACATTTCAAATTCTTCTTGCATCTTATTAGAAAAGTCTTTACACAGTCCATCTTCTCCTCCAAAAATTATATCATCAACAAAAACTTCAATAACCAAGATGTCATCATTAGTCACTTTGTAATATAAGTTGTTGTCAGCATTAACTTTAGTGTAACCAAGCTTCAAAAGATATTTGACCAATCTAGCATACCAAGCTCTAGGAGCTTGCTTCAATCCATATAAAGCTTTCCTTAACCTGCAAACCATATCTTTGTCATCTGTCAAATAAAATCCATCTGGTTGTTCAATGTAAACTTCCTCTTCTAGATCACCATTCAAAAATGCACATTTAACATCCATTTGATATACTTTATAGTTCTTGTGTGCTGCAAAAGCTAAGAATAATCTGACTGCCTCAATTCTAGCTACCGATGCAAAGGTTTCATTGTAATCAATTCCTTCTGTTTGTGAATATCCCTTACACACTAAGCTTTCTTTGTTTCTAATTACCTTATCATCTTCATTAAGTTTATTTCTGAATAGCCATTTAGTTCCAATTACATTTTTGTTTTTAGGTCGAGGAACCAATGTCCATGTATTTTTCTTTTCAATTTGTTCCAATTCATCTTCCATAGCCTTAATCTAATGTTTATCTTCACATGCCTCATTAATAGTTGCTAGTTCAAATTGAGAAATTAGACTTGCCTCTTCATTTGCCAGTCTTCCTCTAGTCATAACACCTTGATACATATTCCCAATTATCTGACTTTCAGAGTGATTCAATCTTACATACTTGGGTGTATTCACTTGTTGTTGTTCTTCACTCATTGTGGAATTCTTAGATGATGTCGGTGTGACTGGATCAACATTTTGTACCAGTGTACTCATAGTAGGTTCATTTGTGATTATCTCAACTGTTCAGAGTCTATAGACCTTCTAAACTATTCATCAATCTTCACATTTGCACTTTCAATGATTTTCTGAAATCTCTTATTAAAACATCTATATGCCTTGCTCTTAGATGAATAACCAAGAAATATTCCTTCATCACTTCTAGGATCAAATTTGCCAATATAATCATCTCTCCTAATATAACATTTGCTTCTAAATATTTAGAAATATTTAAGAGTGGGGGTATTACCAAACCATAGTTCATGAGGGGTCTTACCAGTTTTACCTTTGATATGAACTCTGTTGAATGTATAAATAGTTGTATTGACTGCTTCTCTCCAATACACATGAGGTATATTTTCTTCTGATATCATGCTTCTAGCTGCATCCAAAATAGTTATGTTCTTCCTTTCCACAACTCCATTTTGCTGGGGTGTCTGAGATGTTGATAATTGTCTTCTGATTACATTCACTTCATAGAATGTATTAAATTTCTTAGATGTGAATTCACCTCCTTTATCTGATCTCAAACATTTAATTTTCTTACCGGTTTCATTCTTTACCATCACTTTGAATAGTTTGAATTTCCCAAAAGCTTCTGATTTCTCCCTAAGAAAAGTAACCCAACACATTCTAGAATAATCATCAATGATTAGCATAAAATATCTATCTCCTTGTAAGTTTCTAGTTCTTGCTCGACCATATAAATCAGTATGAATTAAGTCAAGAACATTATTGGATTTTTCCGAAACACTCTTAAAAGTTGTTCTAACTTGCTTTCCAAATTGACATTCCTTACATACCGGATTGTGAGGTTTAACAATTTTAGGTAAATTTCTTACTGCCTTAGTTGTACTGATTTTCACAATACAATCAAAATTTACATGAAATAGTCTCTTATGCCATAACCAACTTTCATCAATATGTGCAATCAAGCATGTCTTCTCATTGTTATTCAAATGAAAGATATTACCTCTAGTCTAATTACCGGTTGCAATTTCCAAACTAGTTCTATTCATGATTTTGCATTTACCATTCTTGAATTGTAATTGAAATCCCTTTTCAACTAATTGACCAACACTCAAAAGATTATGCTTCAAACCTTCAACATAGTAAACATTATCAGTATTGTGCTTACCATCAAAAGATATAGTGCCTTTTCCTCTGATCAAACAAGCTTTGTCATCTCCAAATCTTACTAGACCTCCATTGTATTCCTGAAAGGTTAAGAATTTACTCTTATCACTAGTCATATGATGTGAACATTCAAAATCAATGATCCATTCATTCTTTTCTTCAATTTTAGCTGTCAGGGCCTGCTTTAATGGTTGAATAGTAGGTGTCAGTTTATCTTTTGTTATTGCAACAAAAGCCCATCCATTGTCTATCGGTTCCTCATCAGAATCATTAGTAACTCCTTCATCAGCATAATAACATGATTTGTCTCTATTCTTCTTAAATTCGTACCTTTGATATTTAGGGTTAGGCTTATATGTTCTTTTAGCTTCTTCTTTCAATCTTGCATGTCTATCAGGACACCTAGATGCCATATGACCAATTTTATTGTAGTTAAAACATTTAAATGGTGCTTTACCTTCATACTTACTTCCAACTGGACCTTTAGGCATTTTCCTTGCAAAAAGTGCTTCAAGCTCTTCAAGTTCTTCATTCTCTCTTCTGATTTCTTCAAGTTCTCTAGCATAGAGTGCTTTCCAATCAGATTTTTCAGATGATGATGATGATGATGCAAATGATGAAGCTTTGAAAGATAAATCTATCTTAATTAAAGCAATAGGACCAAATTCCTCAAGTTCAAAACATGAAAGTTTTCCAGCCAAAGTATCTCTAGATACTGATGCATTAGGCATTGTTCTCAATTCATTAATAGCAGTTACTTTCATTTTGTATGCTGGTGGCAAAGCTCTTAAAACTTTAGAAACAATTTCATCTTCACTTAAGCATCCTCCACAACATTGTATACCCAAAACAATTTCATTAACTCTTTCCATAAAAGCAGAAATCCTTTCATCTTCTTCCATTTTTAGTTTTTAATACTTGACCAGAAAGCATTCTAGCTTTGCAATTTTGACTGCGGTATCACCTTCATTCAATGTGTCCAATTTATCCCAAATATCTTTAGCCGTAGATCGGTCTGATAATCCCATGATTTGCTGATCTGACAATGCACTCAAAAGTGCTTCTCTTGCTTTGGAATCATTCTCCTCGTCTTTAGCCAAGGTTGGTAGATTAGGTTGACATTGAGTATGAATAACACAACCATTTTTTGTAACATCCCATATGTCCTTTCCAATGAAATATAGATGTGTCTCCATTCTGATCTTCCATATACCATAGTTGGTTTCATCAAGCTTCAGACTATCCTTCGTGAAATAGTTAGTAGACATAGGATCTCCTCAAGTTGTTAAACTTATGCAAAAAGAGGACTAGGCTCTGATACCAATTGTTAGGTCCCAGAGGCAACTGAGAGGGGGGGGGGGTGAATTATTTTTCTATTAATTTTAATCCAAATATAACTTAACCAAACTTAGTGCATAATACCGGTAAACCAAACTTTAATGCCGGTAGATAGTTTAATAGTTAATTGTAATACCAGTAAAGTTTGATGCATGAAATAGAAAGACAAATAACATACACAACACATAACATAGTTATTTGTATGTGGAAACCCTGTAAGAGGAAAAACCATGGTGGAAAACCTTACCCACAGTCAGATGATACTACTAAAGATAGTATGTGTGTACAAATGTGGTCTGCACATGCAGAAAGGCCAACTACCTAGAGCTCACTGCTCAATCACAAAATGGGAGTCACATTGACTACAATTGGATGGTTAAATCCAATAATAATGTACTGCTCAAAAAAGCATCTTCATATGCTGGATTCAGTACCAGTTAAGCTTTGATTGCCTTCCTCAAACCTTCCCTGAATCTTTAAATGATGTCTACATGTATAGCTCTACTTATATTTGCATATACCTTATTACAATCCTTTTCACACTCCTCTACATAATCTCTCAAATGAGATCTAACATATATACCAAAACCTAGGACCAAATGTGTAGGTCGGCTCACTAAGATATTACAATTAAGTCAATTACAAATGAATCAATATGTGATGCATGATGTCGGCTCAATGCATTTACAATAATAACAAATCATCTCCATAATGTGTCGTGCTGATTTGGAATAGATAACGCTTGCCAGTCCATAGCCTAGACCTATTTTCCGATAACAACAAATATGCAAACATGATTGTACCAATGATCAAATCACAAAAACCAAGTGTCCAAACAATGTCTTTGACATAACCAAGTAATCTCTAGATGATAACAGATCATCCTCAGTGTTGGTGAACAATATAACCTATCAATGAACCAGATATCGGTGATTGTGCATAAGTCACTGAACATAACCAAAGATCTCCAACTATTCTCAAGTGTTGACAAGTTTTGACATCAATGACAAAACCAATGCAACACATCCATAATACCAACATCCACATGACACAAAGATTTATATGTGGAAAAATCAATAAAGGGAAAAACCATGGTGGGAAGCCTACCCACAGTCAGATAATACTTCAGCAATAAGAATGTGATTACAAATTGAGGGGCCTACACTTGCTGGAAGGCCAACAATCTAGAGCACACTCATTACCAAAGGAGTCTCACTAACTACATAAAAATCCAAACTACAATTTGGAAAGAAGAATGAACTGCAATAATAGCATCTCCTATGCCTAAATATAGTTCTTGTTAAGCTCAATACCAGAGGACTTAAACCTCTTACATAAACCCAACTCGATCAACTATGATCAACCAAATCCTGTGCATGAATGGTTATTACATTATTTGCTTGCATACCATGATCTACAATGAGATCATACACATATATATACAAACCCTAGACCTTAAACAATTAGGTTGGCCACCTAGACAATAAAACCTATTACATAATTATAAAACATGTTGTCCTGAGGACAACAAATATCATCCAACCTATAAGTCATCATAGAAACACATCGAGAAGTCCCAACAATACATTACATTAAGCCGGTCCATAACCTAGATAGCATAGAATAGGTCCGGTGCAAAATGCAACACCACTAATCAACTGGAACATGAACATGATAACCATCAACATCATGAGAACCTACTAGAAATCACACCAACTATTGGCTTGATGATGATTGTAATGAATTCATCATATGTTGTCATTGATGAAACACATACACACACATATGTTTATATTGTCTACTGGTATAACTTCAAGTTGTTTATACTACAACCGGTATGCTAGAGGTTATACTAAGAGGTTTATCTCTAATTCTTACTTTGTGATAACCGGCACATGCATAGAAGACAACCAATGGATACATTTTAATCAGCATCAACATAAAGATCAAGCAAAGATTATATCCGGAGATTCAAGGATAACGGTTCTTATACTTAATGCCAACCAGTATTGATTATTCCAACTGGTATTTGTTGATTGTGTGATGAGTTATCACAAATCATGATGAGTTATCCCACTAACAATTTTTGGTAGTATTTTTGTGATGAGTTATGATCACTTGACCAGATACACTGCACCTAGGAAATTGTGTTATAATTTCTTTGGGCCAACATGAAATCTCAATGTCTATATATTGACATCATAATGAATTATTTTATATGAGTGAAAGTGATATGTTGTGTGTGAAAGTAAAAAGAGTTAAGTTGTAGAGTATGCAAAAGAGCAATGTTGAATATGTTCAGGAGGATATGATCAAGCAAAGTATTATGCTACTCAGACAGATCAAACTAATCCTATTGTTTTCTAACAATCACAACAGAATTCAAATCCCCTAACTAGGTAAGCTCTAACAAGCTTCAATGTACAAATCCTCTAATGGGGTGATCCATTAGTTTGGATTCAGAAATCCTCCATTGAGGTTACTCCTAACAACATACTACCTTTCATAGGGTATAAGCTTCTAATCAAGCTTTGAGATCTTTACCAAGATTCGCTCCTAGCAGAGCACTTTGTAGACCCTAAACAGTCAGTTATCTATTACTACAGATAGTTAACTTGTGAGTTCCATCTCACCGTGATTTTTACCTATTTGGTTTTCCACGTACAAACACTTGTGTTATGGTGGATATTGTTATATCATTTTGGATTACATGCATTGTGTTTAAAAGTTTTGTTAAGTTCATCTACCGGTTAGTGTTTGAATTAGTTCTATTTTTGGTGTCACTGATTCACCCCCCCTCTCAATGCTTTTCAAGTCCATCACCAACACCACTTATACATAGTATCAAAAGATCTTCAACAAAGCTTTGTTGGTGAAACCCTCATCAGATCAATAAACCAGGCTTACCAGCATATAAGATAGCATCTAATCACCAAATCAATACCAACTGACTAAACATATATTTGAGTAGCATGAGCAAAAAATCTAAGCCAATTCCATAAGCCAAAGCATACCGGAGTATACCAGATCAACATGATCTAACCAACCAAAAACCAATCATCCTACCGCGACCAATTGGATACTAGTAAATAGCCAAAGCAACTAGTGTTGACATCAATGACAAAACATCAATGCAACACATAATCAATTCCTCCAAATTGCCAACAATCTCCCCTTTTGGCATGATGGAAACACTAGATGTGGAAAACATCCAAGTGCCAAGAAATGTCAAATAAATCTCCCATACAAGAATATAGCAATGAAATTTTGATCCATACTCTCCCTGTAGATGATATCATAGTTAAGTTCTGCAAATTTCTCCCCCTAATGTATATAACTCCTTAAGTTTTTCACATGAATATCTCTCCCCCTTTGACATCAATGCCAAAGCTCTGACATAAATATCAAAGCAAAATCATAAACCATTGAATCACTAGACTAACTACTCCCCTTGAGTAGTAGCCTCACCACATCAATCCGGAATGAATAATAGCTCTGATAATACATACCAAACTGATGCCAAATAGAACCAATTAGTTTTCTACCAAAGGGGTAGAAACCCCTAATCTATCTCTGAGGTACTCAAATTATTCTTTAGGCAAAGGTTTAGTGAAGATGTCTACAATCTTCTCTTTAGTGTTCACATAGACCAATATAACTTCATTTTCTTCCACATTTTCCTTCACAAAGTTATACTTGATAGATATGTGCTTTGTCTTAGAGTGAAATACTGGATTCTTTTATATGTCTATAGCAGTAGAGTTATCATAATGAATAACTACCGGTTCATTGCAATGCACTTTTATGTCCTTTAACATTTGCTTCATCCATAAAACTTGTGTACAATTAGTAGCAGCAACAACATACTCATCTTCAGTAGGAGATAAGGAGGTACATGATTGTTTCTTGCTAATCCATGAAATAAGTTTCTTTCCAAGAAAGAAAGCTCCAGCGGAAGTAATTTTTTGGTCATCAACATCACCTGCCAAATCTGCATCTGTATATGCACATAAAGTAAAGTCATCATCTTTAGGATACCACAAACCATATTCAGATGTTCCTTGTAAGTATCTAAAAATCCTTTTCATCACACTCTCATGATTTTCTCTAGGATCACTTTGATATCTTGATGTAATGCAAACTGCATTCATTATATCTGGTCTAGTCTGAGTCAAATATAGCAGACCTCTAATCATAGACTTGTATCTTGTAGGATTTATCAGTGTTGGGTCATCTTTCTTTGTCAATTTATCACTGGTAACCATAGGAGTACTATATGTAGAAAAGCATGGAGCGGACAAGGGGAATGGACAGGCCCAAAATTCAATTTTTTTGGGCGGGAGACCTGGAGCAGCATCAGAACAATAGGTAGCAAATGGATTCTCTGGCCCTTTGGAGGGGGATAGATCAAATGATATGGAACCTAATCCCCCTTTGGATTCAAAGGACCCAGGTGGAGGTCCCAAATCACGTGGACCCTTGGACAGTGATAGGCCTGAGAAGATCGGCAAATGGTCTTCTCTGTTTGGCATCAAACCTAAAGGTAAGTCGAATTTGCCTCTTGTCAAAAATATCTCAAATATTTCTCAAGGAAAGTATGCCATTTCCATTCCTGATCAAATTATTGTTCATAATATTGTTTTGATGGAAAGTACCCTGATAGGAAAATTCATTGGAGTGAGACCTAACATTGAGGTTGTTTGTAGATTCGTTAAGAGAAAATGGAATCTGAAAGGCCAAGTGCATGTGGTAGCTATGAATAAAGGTTGTCTCTCCTTTTCCTTCTCATGTGAGGAAGACCGTAGACAAATCCTCTGCAATGGAACTTGGACGATAGGTAAATATATAATGTATATCTAGAAATGGTACCCTAACTTGGGTCTGGATGATGAGTTTGTGATCCAAGTGTCTGTTTGGATAAAGCTTCCAAGTCTTCCAATGGAATATTGGGAGGAAGATGTATTTGTTGGGATAGCTAATGGTTTTAGGGAGCTTCTCTCCATTGACCTGGTGACAACGTCCAAAAGAAGACTCATTTATGCTAGAATCTGTGTAGGGGTTGGGCCTGATACAGATATTCCAGAGGAGATAGAGATAGATTCAAAACTTGGCAAATGGATGCAAAAAATTGTTTACAAATCTATTCCCTTTGCCTATTTCACTGTAAGAGAGTTGGGCACTGGGCTAAAAAATGCCCAAACAAAAAATCCAAACCTCAAACCCAAACCAAGGTTTGGAAAAAGGTAGAAATGAACCTAGATAATAATAGAGAAAAATATTTGAAATCTTTTCCTTCTGATGGTTCGGATCAGGAGAAATAGTCCCAGATTGGAAGAAATGAGGAGGAATTAGCTAGGGAATCAGGAAATGAAATAGTGGATAGAGTGCAAGGTAAGATTTCCCAGCAGGAAAATGAGTAGGAGAAAAGTGGAAGGGATTCTAATGATGGAAAGAAGAACTCACAATGAAACTACCTAAATAACCAAAAGGACACGATAGATCAGAATATAGTTGAGAAGTGACCAAGGAAAATAAGGAGGAGGGAGATGTTCCTAACAAAGAAGAAATTTCTTCTGGGTCAGAAAATGGAGTAAGTTGGTTTCAAGATGCTCAACATGATAATATCCTAGAGCAAGAGCTCTCAAAGATATCTCTGGCTTCTCCGGCCCAAGTCAAGCTAACTTTCCTCGAGGAAAATGCTCCAATATGGGGAAATGAAGAAGATATAAAAAAGGATCTAAGAAAGAGTGGGACAAAATAGGAGGATGAAGAAGTATCGGAGGACAAAAGAAAGGGCAAGAACAAAAAAATAATAATAATAATTATAACAACCATCTGACTACCAGAAACACTAGAAGTAGACTAGGGGATGTGGGGGCTCAGCACACATCACCTAGAAGATATTCATATGCAAAGAAGAGGACCATGGAAACCAAGAATAATCTAGTGGATGGTACTCAAAGAACAATCTTTGAAGAAGGTATTCCCAAAAAATCATGAAGATTATTTCTTGGAATATACGACAATTGAATAATCCTAATAAACAAGATTTAATAAAAACTATGAGTAGAGACAAAAACCCGGATATTATTTTGATTTAGGAAACCAAAATGTCTAGGGAGAAGGTTGAATGTTTGAAAATGTTTAGTAATGGGGGAGTTAGTGGTGGTAGTTCTAAAGGAGTGTCTGTGGGTATATCTACTTTTTGGAATAATAATGTTAAGGGAGAGGTGTTGATTCAAGATAACAACTTGGCTTGTATTAGATTTAAGCATTTGAAAGATGGTACTTCATGGGTCTTGACTAATGTGTATACCCCTAACACCAAAGCTAGTAGAAGTGTTTTCTAGAGAAACCTATCCTCGCTCAGAAGTAAGTTTGCAGAAGATAGCTAGATTTTCATGGGGGATTTCAATACCCCTCTGAGAGAATATGAGAAGAATGGAGGGAGCCAAACCAATTTGGACATCAGATTGGACTTGATGGAGTTCATTATTAACCATGCTCTCCATGATCTAGACTTGCAAGGGGTTAAATACACTTGGACCAACAAAAGGAGTGGTGAAAAATTAATTCAAGTCAGGCTTGATAGAGCTTTAATCTCTCATGACTAGTTTAATTCCTACTTTTGTTCTTTATGTAGACACCCAAAAATGGTCAACGCTTGCGAGGTCATACTTTAACATTTGTGCATTGCCTCATTTTAGGTTTTTTTGCGTTGCATTAACATTTCTCCTATGTCACGCACTTGGTCTTTATCATTTGCGAACATCGAGTCATTCTTTTATATTCTTCAATCATCTCGTCCTCGAATTTGGTCTTGTCGACAACATTATCCAGTCATGATTTTGATCGATTTTATCTTGTTGCATCAATGAGCGTGCTTATTTGTCATCATTTTGGACATCGTCAATCCTAATTAGGGTTTTGTCCTCTTTTCAATCTTGTCATCATGCGATCGATCATTGTCATGTTCGATCTTGTCATTTTGTGATCAATTTGTCATTGATCTGGGTCATTTTCAATCCTGTCGTTTTGCAATCTATTTGTCATCGATTCTTGTCCTCTTGTCGATCTTGTCATTTTGCGATCATATTGTCATCAATCGTTATCTGTCTCAATTATGTCAATTTGGATCAATTTGTCATTGTTCCTTGTCAATTGGCGCATTTATCAAATCATTTATCACATTGGTCATTTATCAATTCAAAATCATGATCGAATCGATATCAATTATCCTTTGTCAAGACCTAATTTTCATCCTTGCATTTCTAATTCATCTTCTAAGGTTTTATGATTTATTCATTTAACCTAATTTGTCATTTCTTCTTCTAGGGTTACTAAATTATTTATTAATCCTAAGTTACAATTAAATCTTTATTTAATTGGCTAATTATTCTTCCTCTTGTGAATTAATTAATAAATGAAAGATTATTAATTAATTTACCTAATTTTCTCATTTTCTAATTTCCTAATTTCTAATTTTCATTATTTCCTAATTTCTAATTTCCACCTATTTTCTAATTTCCTAATTGCAATTCCACCTAATTAACTTGTCTTTAGTGCTCCCTATTTTTGTGCTTCATGCGTCATACTCTTGGCATAGCAAGATGTCATAAGGTTCTAGTCCTCTAAGCTTTGCATTGGCAATATGTCATAATTCATGACATAGAAGGTGTCATAACCTTCTTCTTTCCACTCAATTTTCCCATTTTGAAATCAATTGCCTCTAATATCCATGTCATGCTAATTTGATCTTTTTCTCCAATTTCTCTATAAATTGGATGAATTTCTTCAATCAAATCCCTTCGAATCTTGAATCTGAATTTTCTATCAAACTACTGAACTTACGCTTCTAGTACTCTTGAACCTTTCATCAATCTTGCTTTCAATTGTGTGTGCACTTGTAGGTGAGATCCACAAATCCATTGAAGAGGAAAGAACAACAATGGAGCCACATGGAAGAAGCATCCGAATTGTTATATGGTTTGCATGATATTTTCTTTTAGATGCTTTGTTTTTATGCCTCTATTGAATGTGCTTTAGAATTAGGTTCATTTCAATGAGTGTTCTTTTAATTGAGTTATCATGTCTTGTGTTTTGATTGATTTACATATGTTTTGATGATTCCTAATTCCGATGCTACATTAATTGGTGAACCTGATGTGAATACTAACCTTCTAACCCCTCTACTATGATTTGGAGTGCTTCTAAGTTGATTTGCAGGTCAAAAACTCAAAAACAGGGTCGTGCAGGGTATTCTGGAGACTTCTGTGCTTGTGTGAAGCATTTTGCGCCTGTGTTGAGACATCTTGCACCTGTGTTGATACATTTTGTGCTTGTGTTATACATCTTGCGCCTGTGTCATAAGTTCTGCGCCTGTGTAAAGTCCAGATCAGAGGTGAAAAAATGCAGTTTTTGCTTTCTGTTTTCTATTGATCAGGATTAAATTGGGAAAATATTGAAATCTAATTTTTCCAAAATTTTATATGTTTTAGTAAATTGCAATTTTGAGGGTCTTCGGTGCATTTCTAGACAAATATGGTGTTTCCGAAATTTGGTTCTAGATTATTTGAATACCTTTCCAACGCATCAAACGGTTTGTAATTCGGAGCTAGGATGAGAAAGTTATGCCTTCTCAAAGTGGATTGAAATTTTATATTTAGTTTTTTTGATAATTTTGATAGTTTTCATAAATCAGATCATCTGTGCTTTGGATTTTGGTACTAATTATTTGTGTAGGATCTTGGCATACGCATGACAAAGACTAAAAATCAAACTACTAACATGTGTTATGCAGATTCGATGGTCAAAGACAACAAATCAAACATCTAACTTGGGTTTTGCAGGTTGCCTTGGAGAAACAACCAAATTGTGTGTTTTAGATTTTTAATTAGGCACTTAGTGATTTATAAATAGGTGGAAATGAACATTTGTTTGCTTTGTTTGTTAATTATGACATTGGAGTAGGAGAGTATGCTCTCATCCTTCATAGGGTGATCAGAAATCCAGATCTTCGATACCATGCTTGTGTTGTTGATTGTTTGTCTCCATTAGAGGGCCTGCCTTCCCGACCACTTTGCTTTAGCAAGCGAGTGATAATTGTGAGAAGGGAATGACCCAAAGTGAGTATGGCTAGAATTCCTTGGCATTCTAACTCACTATAAAAAAATACCTGATGGGCGAAAGCTTTGAAGGAAGTGTTACGTGGGAATTGCAGTTACTTGGGAAGTGATGACCCTTGAACTCTTTCTCATATCAACATCTAAGTAGGGCCTTTTGGTCTAAATCATGCTTGCGCGACTACATTTGTTTGGTATCTTGATGGGCTTAATGTCTCAATCATTCTTGCATGACATCAAGGAGTAATGCTTAACAAAAATCCTTACTACATACCTTGTTTTTAGAGGCCAAAAACCCTTCTAGTTGCTTGAGAAGGACAAATTCGGATACTTGGAAGAGATACTAAGTTCGCCATGGGGAAGTTCCATGGGGACTGATGCTTGGCTTCCCTGAGAAGTGAGTGCCGTGGAGGGGAGCCCGTGGGGTCAAGCATCTATGTATTCTCCTTGAATCCCATAATGAGTCTACCTCTCAAGTACCTAATGTCTTTGCCTACCATAAGAAATGTGGAAATGAGCATGATTGTCTTGAGTCTAAGTTGTAACATCTTGTATTCTTTGATTGTCAAAAGTTGAATGTTATCCCATCTCAAAAGCAAAACAAATTGATCCAACATAAGATTTAAACACAAGAGACAAACATCCAACAAGATTCAAAGATCATATTCCTAAAGCATGGTTATCCAACATTGTTCAAAAACTTGTCTCAACTCTTATGTCACTTACATTTAAGTTCATCCTAGGTTGCATTTTTCAAAGTCATTATCAAGTATCAAAGTTAGGTTTCACCTAAGTCATACTTCTTTTGCATATCAATAAAAGTCATCCATTTGCATATGTCCTCTTGCATAAGAGTAATATCATTTCATAATTAAACCTTAGGTTTCATCTTAGGTTGACATTGTCATACATTTGCATTTGCATATCCCAAGTCTCTTCATTAAGCCTAAGTCATTGTCATATCATATTAAGATCATTTGCATATTAATTGTCCTTTTGCATATAGTGTCAAACCTAGGTCTTGTCATACTTGAGCAATCCAAATCTTTGATAAACCTTAAGTCATTGTTAAGAAGTCTAGACCTTATCAAATCTTTTGTCCTTTTGTCATCAATATCATTCCGTCAAACCTAGCTTAGTATCCAAGCATATAGGGGAGACATTGTCATTTTGTCCTTTGTCCATTAAGTCCTTTTGTCCTTTGAGGTCTAGACATCATTTCAATTTCCTAAGGGTCCATCTCTTAGATTTGCATTTCAAAAGTTTGTCAAAATCTTCAAAACAACCAAAAACATAGATTGCATTTTCATATATTTAGTTTGCATTTAGTTGCATATCATATATTGTCCTTGAAAAATTCCAAAAAAAAAATTGCATTTGCATAAGTGACATGCCTGTTGAGACCAGATCAAGATCTAAGAAGATGAGTGAACCAATGTATCAATCCATGGATAACATAGTAAATTCGCAGTTTCAAACTAGTCAAACAGTGCAAGTTGAAGGTTCATTAAATACATCTCTACCACCATATGGAACGGTTCAACTTGGACCACCTCCATTATATGAACCAGTATTTGTACCCATGAAACCAGGACATGGGAGTGTTCCACCAACTCCAAGAGGAAGTGCACCTTTTAATTGGGATCAACCAAATTTGCAACATGACATTCGAACTCAAACATTGTATGAAGACCAAACTCTTTCACAAGGATTCGGTTCAGATCAAGGCATTCAGCAAGAAACAAATCCAAATATTTTACCAGATTCTTCATTAGATTTTGATGTCTTTGATGATGTTGTTATGTTCCTTAAGGATCCAAAGTTGACAAAAAAGATGGATAAATTCTTGAATAAGGTCTTTAAGAGGTTCCCACAAAAATATCTTGACATGATGAGTAATGTGACCTCCTCAAGTAAGCAAATTAATGTGCAAAAACAACAAGGTGGTGAGTTGTTAGGTTTCTCTCCGCATCCAAATGAAGAACATGTGCAACAAGAAACCCAACCCACCTTGATGAGTAAACGTGCTTCAAAGGCATTGACAGTGACTATTCCTCAAAAGTCCACATTCAAAATAATAAACAATCCATTGTTTAATGCAACACCTTTAACACCAGATCAAATGAAGGCCACACAAATGTTGATGATAGGTGTCCCTCAACAAGAAGTGATTCCTCGAATACCAAAAAGTGGACCCAAATCTAAGATGCAAGAAAGCTTTACGATTGGAATGTCTGATCTTACAAATGTTCAAATTGCCTTTCCTTCATGCCAAAGCATTAATCCCTTGCCAAAATCCCCCATGCATATTCAAAGTCCAACCTCATGTCAAGAGGATAATTTAGAGCATGAAGAAATGAGTCCTAAAGAAAATCAAGATCAAGATCCTGAAACCTTATCATCCCATCCAATTGTTGACCAAGATCCCATTTCCCTAGACACTCATGATGATTCCCCTATTCTTGTCCATCCTATCCAAAGTCCTATTAACACTCCATTCCCCGAGCAAGATCAAGATATCCCAGTTCATCCAATCCCAAATGATCCCCTTCCATTTCATGAAAAAAATGTCCTTTCAAATCCCATTGACATTCCAAATATCCCTTCCATCCTTTCCGATGATCCCATAGAAAGTCAAGAGCAAAGCACCTTTAAAGAGGAATCCAATGATCTTCCTCCTTGTCAAGATCAAAGTATCATTCCAAATTCATTTCTAATGCAAGACCCTATCATTCCTTCAGATCCTCCACAAGATCCACTTGTTCCTCCATCTCCACGTCCTAATCTAGCATATCCACTCCGAGATTGCATTTCTTTTGATGATCCCATTATTTCTCCCATTCCATCTCTTGAAGAGTCTGTCATTGAACCATGTCCCCCTCATGATCTTGATACCCCTCATGATTCTAACGTGTCAGTGCAAGATGTTCATGAACCCTCGACATGCATAATGGGTTCTTCCACTTCAGTCCAATCCGATCCACTTCAAGATCTCATTATTTCTCTCATATCACATCCACCTCATAATGGACTCGCATCTTCTTCCCAAAGCAAAGAGTATCCTATTAGTCAAGATATTCATAAAGGCAAAGGAGTAGACCTTCACAAGAAAGAACCCCTTCATATCAAAGAGTATACTAATGGTCATGGCTACAGAGCTCACACTCAAGGCATTGGTATCCCTTCAAAGTCAAAATCCAAATGTCCACCTTCTCCATCATTGCTTCCATCCATTCTAGGTCCCTATATCCCTCCATCTCCTATGCAACATCAGCAAAGGCACACATCTTGGAGAACCTTCCATCCATCCCACATGCCTCCATATCATTCCCATCCACACCAACATTCATTCCCTCTTCCAAGCAACTTGGATGCCAAGTATAAAAGTCATAAGTCTAGAAATCCACATGTATTCAAGGATCAACATGTCCAATATAATCGACATGTCAAAACAAAGAACAATATGATATATAAAGAAAAAGAAATATCCAAAAGGCCATCGAGGCCCACTGAGCAAAATAAAGAAAATTCAAAATATATATGGGTTCCTAAATCCCTTGTGCAAGCAATGGACTCCAAGGAATCACAAAAGCATGAAAAATCAAAAACCATGTGGATCCCTAAGAAGCTCCTTGAAGCACAAAAGCCTAAAGAAACATCAAAATTGGCATCCAAAATTTCTATTCCTCCATCCAACCTTCTCAAATTTGTTCCTCCATCACCTTCTTCATCCATTTTGGGCCCTTATGTCCAAAAAACCCAAGCTATTCCTCCATCCAAATCTCACAATCTGAGATCCATTTTTCCTCCATCAGTCCATCACCCCTCAAGGTGTGTGCCAATGTCGATCTTGCCAACATTTCCATCCACTGAAGCACAATTCTTCCAATACCCTATCAATTATCCAATTCATATTTTCCATCCTTCGATCCCTTTGATCCAATCCTTTACATAAATCCTTGCCTTAGTTTCATCTCATTTTCATGTCCTTATCCTACCAACGTCTTTGAGCATACTTTTAAAGGTCATGGTCCATTTTTGTTTTCAAGGCTACTATCCAAAAAAAAAAGATGCTTGAGTCCTTCTTCCATCCCCTGTCATGTGTCCATCTTCTATTGAAAAAATCAAAATACAAAAAAAAAAAAAAAAAAAAGTGAAAAAAAAAAGAGACAAAAGAAAAAAAGTAAAGAAAAATAATTCGTCCACTGGTGAAAACCTGGAAAATAGGTGCCTTGGGCAAGTACCATGATGAAAACCTAGCAAACAAGCGTCATGCGTAATTTATGAACTTCTTGCACACCACACTTGGGGGCAGGTTTCCTCCTTCATATCCTATTGCCCTTCATTATCCTATCATACCATGTCATACCCTTCCATTATCCTATTGTCCCTCATGTCCAGTTTCCCTTTCCACCTTTGGTCTTGACAAGGCTGAGAATCGTCATGAGCATCATGCATCTTGTTTGTAGCTTTTAGTCTATCATAGCTTTTGGTCTTTATCCATTTGCTTATCATAACTTTTCATCCATATTCCCTAGCTTATTGCAGCTTTCTGCCACTATCCCTTAGCCAATCTCGACTTTCAGTCCATGTCTCTATTGAATGTGTCTCATTCTTGGTCTTGCTTATCCTATCCATATCTTATCACTATCCATACACTCTTTTTCATTCCTTGATCTTGATCTGACATAAGGACGCAAAATTTAAACATGGTTTCAGAAACCTCTTGACATGTCCCTCATGCCATTTCACTACTTTACATTGTCATATCTAGTCTTTTGTCCCATCACGCCATAGCCCTTGAAACTTGCATCCATATTGTCTCCATAATAAAAGGCCTTTGTCTTCCTTCTATCCACCATCATTTCAGCAAGCCTATTTATTCACCTATCATATTCCTTGCCTTGCTAGACACTGGGGGCAAAAAAGTCATAAAAATCAAATAATGTCCTGAAATAAACCAAAAAAAATTGAAGAATGTCCTGAAAAAATTCATAAAAAATTGAAAAAATGTCCTGAAAAAAGTCTTAAAAAATTGAAAAATGTCCTGAAAAAATTCATAAAAATCAAAAAATGTCCTGAAATAAACCAAAAAAAATTGGAAAATGTCCTGAGATAAAATCATAAAAAAATCATAAAATGTCCTGAAAAAATCTCTAAAAAAAAAATCATAAAAAGTCCTGAAAAAAATGAACACAAAAAAATTGTAAAACTCAAAATCCAAAAAAACACGCATTTTGCAATAAAGTATTCCCTTTATGCATCGACAGATCACTGAGCATTCCTCCAATGACTCGCAATCAAACACTGTGCTTTAATGAAATCATGCTTTAACCAGATGAACTTTTTTCAATCAAAACCAAACATTCAAACTGATCCAAACTATCATATCAATCGAATATTGGCATCAAAATCATTTGTCCTTATTCCTATTATCATGGGTCTTATACAGGGTGTGGTATACTCGAAACCAGACTGTGTCCTGTCTTAGACGGGGTACCGCATTTCCTGAAACCAGACAGCATGATCATCCCATCAACACTTTCAACTTTTGACAATGAAGATCAAGATGTTTATCTGATTTGCTTGAATTTGTGTATCTTATCTTTTTATTGATTTATTTTCGATCATGTTCCTATGTTGCTCGATGATGTCACTGAGTGATTTAGAGTGACCGGGATGGCTCATGGTCTCTTTCTTTCTTTCTTTTTGTTGTGATTGTCGTTTGTCTGTGATGTGTTTGTCTTTTGCAAAAAGGGTTGCATTTCAGCTCTGGCCTTCAATGCCATGATGCTACGCATCCATTTTACTAAATAAAAATAAAGGTTCTCACCTACAAAGTGCATTACTGAAAGCAAGTTTTTCTTCATCTCTAACTATCCTCTGTCTAATTTCTTCTTACTAACATTTCTTCCGTCAATCTTGGCAGTGCATTTGATCCTATCATTTTCTATCATTCTTATCGATCAATTGGCCTCTTTTCTAGATGTTTCCGGCCAATTCCTCGAGGGGGCATGCATATGCCATTATTATTGTCTGGGGCATTTTCATTACTGTTCTTTGAAACAATGCTTAAAATCGCATTGTCTCAAAGAGGGGCAAAATGTAGACACCCAAAAATGGTCAACGCTTGCGAGGTCATACTTTAACATTTGCGCATTGCCTCATTTTAGGTTTTTTTGCGTCGCATTAACATTTCTCCTATGTCACGCACTTGGTCTTTATCATTTGCGAATATCGAGTCATTCTTCTATATTCTTCAATCATCTCGTCCTCGAATTTGGTCTTGTTGACAACATTATCCAGTCATGATTTTGATCGATTTTATCTTGTTGCATCAATGAGCGTGCTTATTTGTCATCATTTTGGACATCGTCAATCCTAATTAGGGTTTTGTCCTCTCATCAATCTTATCATTTTGGACATCGTCAATCCTAATTAGGGTTTTTTCCTCTTTTCAATCTTGTCATCATGCGATCGATCGTTGTCATGTTCGATCTTGTCATTTTGCGATCAATTTGTCATTGATCTGGGTCATTGTCGTTTTGCAATCTATTTGTCATCGATTCTTGTCCTCTTGTCGATCTTGTCATTTTGCGATCATATTGTCATCAATCGTTATCTGTCTCAATTATGTCAATTTGGATCAATTTGTCATTGTTCCTCGTCAATTGGCGCATTTATCAAATCATTTATCACATTGGTCATTTATCAATTCAAAATCATGATCGAATCGATATCAATTATCCTTTGTCAAGACCTAATTGTCATCCTTGCATTTCTAATTCATCTTCTAAGGTTTTATGATTTATTCATTTAACCTAATTTGTCATTTCTTCTTCTAGGGTTACTAAATTATTTATTAATCCTAAGTTACAATTAAATCTTTATTTAATTGGCTAATTATTCTTCCTCTTGTGAATTAATTAATAAATGAAAGATTATTAATTAATTTACCTAATTTTCTCATTTTCTAATTTCCTAATTTCTAATTTTCATTATTTCCTAATTTCTAATTTCCACCTATTTTCTAATTTCCTAATTGCAATTCCACCTAATTAACTTGTCTTTAGTGCTCCCTATTTTTGTGCTTCATGCGTCATACTCTTGGCATAGCAAGATGTCATAAGGTTCTAGTCCTCTAAGCTTTGCATTGGCAATATGTCATAATTCATGACATAGAAGGTGTCATAACCTTCTTCTTTCCACTCAATTTTCCCATTTTGAAATCAATTGCCTCTAATATCCATGTCATGCTAATTTGATCTTTTTCTCCAATTTCTCTATAAATTGGATGAATTTCTTCAATCAAATCCCTTCGAATCTTGAATCCGAATTTTCTATCAAACTACCAAACTTACGCTTCTAGTACTCTTGAACCTTTCATCAATCTTGCTTTCAATTGTGTGTGCACTTGTAGGTGAGATCCAGAAATCCATTGAAGAGGAAAAAACAACAATGGAGCCGCATGGAAGAAGCATCGGAATTGTTATATGGTTTGCATGATATTTTCTTTTAGATGCTTTGTTTTTATGCCTCTATTGAATGTGCTTTAGAATTAGGTTCATTTCAATGAGTGTTCTTTTAATTGAGTTATCATGTCTTGTGTTTTGATTGATTTACTTATGTTTTGATGATTCCTAATTCCGATGCTACACTTTATTTGCTCATATCAGAGCTGGGTCAGATCATTATCCCATATCTTTTACTGTTGGTCCCAAGCAGGGATGGAGGAATTTCACTTATAGATTTAAAAGAATGTGGACCAAACACCCGGACCTTGAAATCAATATCAAGGATTGGTGGCAGGTTAGAGTTGAAGGAAATGCTATGTATAAGGTGGTCAAAAAGTTGAAGTTTGTGAAATACAATGTTAAAATATGGAATAAGGACTCCTTTGGGAACAATTTTGTCTCCAAAGCTACCATTCTCTTAGATATGAAAGATATCCAAGATGAGATTTAGAATAATCGCTACAATAATGTCTCTAGAGAGGTTGAAGACGATATTCTTATGAAATATCATGACATTAAGCCAAAGAAGAAACTTTCTGAAAACAAAGGTCAAGAAATATTTGGCTGAAGGAGGGGGATAGAAACACCAAATAATTTCACATGTCTACTTTGAAACACAAGGCTATCAACAGTATTTCTCAGCTTAAAGTCAATGGAAGAACTATTGATGATGAAGATTCTTTGAGGAAGACTGCCCTAGAGTTCTTCTCTGATCTTTTGACTAAGGATCAAAACCTGGACCTTCAAGCTCAAAGGGACCTTATGGATTGCATCCCTTCTATCTTGGATGCTGATAAGAACTCCTATCTTACTGCTATCCTAACTAATGATGAGATTTTGAAAGCTGTCAACTCTTTTGAAGGTAATAAGGGCCCGAGCCCAGATGGTTTCCCTATGTTCTTTTTTCAAATGTATTGGCATATTGTTGGAAGGGATGTTTCCAATGCTCTGAAAGAATTGAATGGTACTTTCATTGATCTTATTCCCAAGAAGATGGGAGCTAACTCCATGGATCTTTTTAGACCTATCAGCCTCTACAATTCTTTGTACAAGATTATCTCTAAAGTCTTGACCTCTAGAATTTTGAATTTTCTCCCCTCTATCATATCTCCCCAACAAAGTGGTTTGTCCCTTAGAGTCAAATTTTGGGCTCGATAATCACATTCTATGAGAACATTCATTCTCTTTCTAGGGCTAAAAAAGAAGGTTTCTTTCTGAAGCTTGACTTGTCTAAAGCCTATGATAGAGTTGATTGGGGCTTTATGCAGATTGTTCTTTCTGCCTTTGGATTTTGTTCTAGAAGCATCAGTCTAATTATGCAACTAGTTTCCTCTGCTTCTTTTTCTATGTTGGTCAATGGGTCCCCTTCTCCATTTTTCAAGTCCTCCAGGGGTCTCAGATAGGGGGACCCTCTCTCCCCTGTTCTTTTCATAATCATGGTGGAATGCTTGGGCAGATTTATTGGAAAACTAGTTGAGAAGGGAGAGTTTAGAGAGCTTAAACCTTCATGTGCTGACCAAGTTTGTTCTCATCAGCAATTTGTGGATGACTCAATTATTATGAGGAATTCTTCTATGAAAGATTCTATAATCCTAAAGAAAGCTTGGGATAGATATGGGATTGCTACTGGTCAACTAATTAATTGGTCTAAAAGTTTTGTTTATTTCATAAACACTCTGCAGAGAAGACATACAAAGATTAGTAACATTTTGGGTAGCCAAATTGGGAATCTCTCTGCCACCTATCTGTTAGGATTAATGATAGTCCCAGAGATACTGAGAAGGGGGGTGAATCAGTATCTAACCAATTAAGAGAATATTTAACCTTATTAATTATTTTTCATTCCAAAACAGTGTATTGGTAAACAAGAATTAATGCAGTAAATAGGAACAGTAAAGATAGCATAGAAAACACACCATAACACAAGATTTTTAATGAGGAAACCCAGTGTGGGAAAAACCTCGGTGGGATTTGTGACCCACAATATTCACTCACTGGCCAATGAATAAATATTACTTACAATGAGGGGCCTGCACATGCAGGAAGGCCAACTGCCTAGAGCTCACTACTCAATCTACAAAATAGAAGTCTCACTGACTTACAAAATGGATTATGAAAATCCAATACAATGTACTGCTTCAAATCAACATCAACTATTTCAAGTTCAATATCGGTTTAAGCTCATACTATAACCATAAACCTTATACAAAATATGTCCTTATTATTCACTCATTCCTATCTTATCTCCTATCTTCTCTCTTATTAAAATGATTTACAAGATCTCATAAATATATGAGTCTATTACAATATGCCATGTTGGCTTTACAAAAAGATATTTACAATTAAAGACAATAAACAAAATTTTATTCTTGTCAGATGGAGTGTCGGTATGCATTGTTGCCGCTGTCAGTGAAGAGTCTATAGGTGTCGGTGCCTGTCGGTGGTTTACCAGATGAATGTCAGGTGGCTGCCTGAAGGTTACCAGTAGGTTTTTGGTAGGTTGCCATCAATTACAACACCATCATTTCTCACTAGAGTGTAGAATGCCAACAATATCCCCCTCTGGCATTGATGTCAACACTCATGAGAAAAATCCAAAAACTGTTTCCAAAAATGAAGTCCAAAAAGTTACAAAAAATATGTGCTCTCCCTGAGCAGATGATCTCCTCTGATTAGCCATTTTTCTCTGTCCACTACTCCCCCTTTGACATCAATGACAAAGGTTGTCAAAAATTGTCAAATGCATGCAAAATTTCACCTTGAAGTTTGTAACCGGTTGGTTACAATCTGAAATATGTCCGCCAAAACCAAGTTTAAAATCTGTATGAATCTATTGTTGTCCTTCATGGTTGCCTCAGTTCTTTGGATTGTACTGGTGAGATGATGCATATGTTCCTCCGGTGATCTTTCTCCTTGAATTAATGTCTTAGAGATCTCATTCCTTAGAGAGATAAGGTTGTCTAGTTTAGGACTGAGTTTATACTTAAGCTCTCTAGCATTTGCCTTGATCCTTTCTTTTTCCTTCTCCAATTTCTCTAACTTTTCCTCAAATCCTGCTATCTTTTTCTCAATAACTGATATAGGTTCAGATGAACTAATGATATTATCATCTATATCATCAATTTATTTTTGTACTCTGCTTATCTCTTTATCAATGTCCTAGGTCAACAGATGTGGCTTGCATGCCTCTCTATACAGTTCCTTATACTCCAAAATTATTGTATTCAGTGCTGGTAGAAGTGTGTTAATGTGTTCTGTGCACTTATTTATTGTCTCCTCAAAGAATTTTTCTTTTTCTTTTTCCATTTTCTCTTTGAATGTGTCCTCATTTACCTTATCCACTATTATTACATTTCCAATGATAAATTTAGACAATGTGTCTAACCATCCTAAAGAATCCTTTACATTATCTACATTGCATTTTGGTGCAATCATATTAAGAATAGGTATAGTATCATCAATTGCCTTGTAGGCCAAAGCATTACAATCAGTTATCTTCTTGATTGAGTCTAGAAGTACTTCAGTCACATTTGTAGGTCTGAATTCACTTAGTGAAGTACCTGATGTCTGACCAACTACTTTTACTATCTCAGTGCTTGCAGTAATAGTAACCAATTTGCTTGTCTCAACCTCTGGTGGATCAGTTTGAGTTTGTGTTCCCACCTATAGTGGTTTGGGTTTCTCAATGATTACCGTTTTTTCTATCTCAACATGTATCTGTTCTTCTGTCAGTTTCATTGTTTGTTTCTTAGTGTTATCAGCTGCCGATATCTCTATGTTATCAACTGTCGGTATCTTTGTCTCTGTCAGTTTCACTACGCTAGCATCTACACTACCAATATTTATTCCACTGTCTAAAGGTTTCTCTATATGCACTGTTTACACTTCAACCTCTACATTTTCTGTCGGTTGCTCAGCAATGTTTCCACTACCAGCAATATCGTCTTGCACCTCTATTCTATCCTTGTCCACAATAATGTTCACTTCCTAAGTATCAACATTCATAGTGAATAGAATCTCTGATTCAGGGTTAGTGTCATCATGTGTTATGTCAACATTTTCAGTAGCTGGTAAGTCATCAATCTGTACCTATGGAGTAACCAAAGGTGGTGGTAGGTTGTCAGTTACTTTTATGTTTGGTAATCCACCAACTTTACCTTTTCCTTTGTCTTTGTCCTTTTGATAAACCTTGAAAGTTTTCTTAGGTCTGTTCAACTCTTCCTATTTTTCCTTTTCTGCAAAAATATATCCCACTTGTCTATTGTTTCCTCTGCAATTTCATTGACTCTACTAGCCATTAGGCTCACATGTCAGTGACCACTTGTAAAAACTAATCTGTTAGCTTCACTAATTAGTTCATCAATCTCCTCTACAAAGCTAACCGAATGTACCGCTAGAAATTTTTCAATCTTGAGTTTCTTATCTAGCTCCATAACTGCAATCCTCTTAGCATCTAACCTTCTGTACAATTCATTAGGCAAATCATCTACAACTTCTATTAACACTTTCTTGTAAATGTCTACATGTAGAATAATGTTGTTCTCAATACTTTCCTTTTCTGCATCAGTTAATGTATTATACAATTTGATCACATTTGATAAATTGCCGTCATCAGTGATTTCACTCAATAAGTTATCCAGAGGTGGTATAACCTATTTTTGTTTCTTCTTTGGTGTCAACTTCTTTGCTAGTGGTCTTACTGCCTGCTGCTTCTACCTTGTTTTCTTTGGTGAAGGAGATGGTACCGGTGAGGGTTTTCTCTTCCTATCAACTCTCTTAAACTCAACAGGCATTTCACTTTCAGATGATGTACCAACCGGTGAGATGTGTGCCTCCAGTTGTAATCCTTATAGGTCACTTTCCTTTATTCCAGTTATGTTCATGATGTTTTCTTTTATTTCCTTTACTTGCTTTGTTGCACTCCATATGTACTTTTCTCTTTTCTTTCTTTGTTTCAATGTCTGTACACCACTTTCAATTGTTTCTGCATTACCAAAAACCTTTTCTGTGGGTTCTCTAGGTGCTTCTAATAGGGCTTTAGCATAGGTTTCAATAATGTTTACATCTACCTCATACCCCATTTCAGCTACCCATACAGTTCTAGAAGAACTGCTTGCATCCATATTTCATCCTTTTTAATCACAAAACATATTTCTTTGTTGTACTTGTCTACTACACTCTGTGGTAGTCTCTCCCTGGTTTTCATTTTTGCTTGGAAGGTTTTAAAATACTTAGTTATTTTGTTTTCTTTATCAGTGCCCATGTCAGTGAAGATTTCTAGCAATTGTTTGCCTATTAGTATGTCATATCCAAAATATTTGTGTCCAATACCAGGATTTTTTTTTGAGAAATACAACATAAGACATACCAAAAGATTACCAAAATGAAATGTTCCTTTCTTGTCTCCTTTTATCTTCTTCAAATTGTCAACTAGTTCATCCTTAAGCCATTCACATACATCTATTTTTGCATCATTATTTACCATATCGTAAGCACTTTTAATGCAAAGACTAGAAACTGAATTAAGTCAGTTTGCATGTGTGGTCTTGTAGCCTAAGATCATGCCTATGAATCTGACATTTACATCCTTGATGTCATTTACTCTCAAGGATCTGCTATCATATGTTGCTCCTATGTCATGACTGTGTTATTAGGTACCTTCTTAGTCTTATCTGGCCTGCTACTGGTGGAGGGTAAACCAGTCACTACCTTAATTGCTTCCTTAGTGATTTTTCAAACTGAATCTAACGAAAGAAATTCTCCATGAACCCTGCTAAGGACAATTCTCACTACCTCCCTACAAAATTTAGGGATGTCCAAGATTTCCACAAAACCTAAAGTTTCAATTACCTTGTGTTCGGGTTTGACATTTCCATTTTCGTCACAGATAACAGTTTTAAACATCTTCAACACTTCCTCATAACCTAATTCCTCAACATTGCAGTGAATGTAAATTCTAGGGTCTTCAACATAAGCAACACCTTTAGGAATTTTTGAAAATGCGCCTATAGAATCATCTTGCTTGGCTATTTCAAGGATAATCTTAAAAATGGGCCTAGGGTATTTTACAATTTCCACAATAGTAGGGTTTGCAATAAATTTTGGAGTAGAAGAGGAAGCCATTAGAAAAATACCTTAAGCTGACTGATAATGTTTGAGTGCTTGAAATGAATCGCTTCACTTCTTCACCTGTCTTCGCTCAGATTTTTGCGCTCTCTACTAGTTTGAATATTCGGTGAATCAGAAAAGAGGGAAAACCAATTATTTATAGTGAAATTTCATTCAACAACCACAATAAATGCTCGCCGGTTAAGTGAAAACTTAACACATCTGCCGGTAAAGAAGAAATCTATCTTATCACCATCTACCAAGGGTAATTTGCATGATGTTCAACTTGTTGCAATACCCCCAAAGGGTTACTTCTTAGTTGGATGAAGAATTTCCTACCGGTGGAGTGATATTTTGTTCTATCAGTGAAGGAATAGTCTCATCAACACTCTGATCTGTCTTTCTAATCCATTATCTTGAAAATTCTTGCTTTACCTCATAAACCTTTTCTTTGCCTTTCAAACTGTGTCCTTTATTGTTTGTCAGTGAAGTCTTGCTTCTACAAAATTTTGCAATATGTCCAATCTTGTTATAGGAATAACAAGTCACATTATTCTTCTAAATAGCCTTTCCATATCCTATGTCGGTTTATGTTCTGCATTGATTAGATAAGTTCCTAAATCTTCCACAAACATAACATATTACATTCATTCTGTAGTTTTCTGAATTATGATCAACTTTGTTGCATTTGGAACATTGACCAGTGGGTGCATTAATGTTCTGATTGTTTCTAGATCTACACTGATTTTCTCTATGACCATACTTGTTATAGCTAAAGCATTTCCCATTAAATTTGTAAGAATTAGGTTGTCTTACCGATTTACTGTGATCATGATTGTTTGCAGTACCAAAACTTTCACCAACTTCAAATCCAAGTCCATTAGTATCTCCATTAGGTTTCTGACTTTTCAACATATCATCAAGTTCTTCTGAAATTTTCTTGAATTTATCTTTATGTTGATTTGCAGTAGCCAACTCATTTTCCAGAATTCCCTTTAGCCTTATAAGTCTAGTTTTATCATGTTGCATGTGAATCAAATATGTCTTCAACATATCATTTTCATGTCTAAGTCTTAGATTTTGATTTCCAACATCATTGAGTCTCCTAGTCAAGTCATCTTCATTCTTCTTTATGTCTTCAGTGTCTTTACAAAATCTCATAGTCATATCTTGCATTTCATTCCTCATAGTCATGTTTTCTTGTCTCATCTTGTTTACAAGCTCATTAAGAGTTTCCTTTTCATCATCATCACTTTGCATTTTCTCATGAAGTTATTTTCTCTTATTTATAGCACAAGTAAGATTCTCCTAAAGTCCTCGAATGAATTCCTGTGCAGTCCTCAAATCATCTTTAAGTTTGATATTCTTCAACTTCTCTAAATCATAGTCTACAAGAGCTCCTTCCAATTGCTTTCTTAAGTTCTCTATTTGTACAGGTGTCAGAATCTTCCTCAAGCTATTAGGATTTTGAAAAAAGAGGACCAAGCTCTTATACCAATTGTTAGGATCAATGATAGTCCCAAAGCTACTGAGAGGGGGGGTGAATCAGTATCTAACCGGTTAAGAGAATATTTAACCTTATTAAGTATTTTGCATTCCAAAATAGTGTACTGGTAAACAAGAATTAATGCAGTAAATAGGAACAGTAAAGACAACATAGAAAACACACCATAACAGAAGATTTTTAACGAGGAAACCTAGTGTGTAAAAAACCTCAATGGGATTTGTGACCCACAATATTCACTCACTGGCCAATGAATAAATATTACTTATAATGAGGGGCATGCACATGCAGGAAGGCCAACTGCCTAGAGCTCACTGCTCAATCTACAAAATAGAAGTCTCACTGACTTACAAAATGGATTATGAAAATCCAATACAATGTACTACTTCAAATCAGTATCAACTATGCTAGGTTCAGTACCTGTTTAAGCTCATACTATAACAATAAACCTTATACAAAAATTTGTCCTTATTATTCACTCATTCCTATCTTATCTCCTCTCTTCTCTCTTATTAAAATGATTTACAAGATCTCATACATATATGAGTCTATTACAATATGCCATGTCGACTTTACAAAAATATATTTACAATTAAATACAATAAACAAAATTTTATTCCTGTCGATTGGAGTGTCGGTATGCATTGTTGCCACTGTCGATAAAGAGTTTGCCTGTGTTGGTGCCTACCGGTGGTTTACCAAATGAATGTCGGGTGGCTTCCTGAAGGTTGCCAATAGGTTGTCGGTAGGTTGCCATCAATGACAACACCATCATTTCTCACTAGAGTGTAGAATTCCAACACTATCTTGGGCTCTGTTTATGTTAGGTGCCTCCTGATACCTTCTAGGGCACTCTTGTGGATAAATTTCATAAGAAGTTAGCTGGATGGAAAGGTTCTTTGCTTAGCCAAGTGGGAAAGGTCTAGCTTCTTAAATCTACTCTTTAGAGTATCCCTCTCTATGCTATCATTCTTTTTAGAATCCTTGTTAAGTTTGCAGAGGCTATTGAAAAAATTCAAAGAACCTTTCTTTGGACTGGAGTTGAGGAAAGAAGGGAATGTATTTGATTGCATGGGATAAGGTATACGAACCTATAAGAAAAGGAGGCCTTGGTCTTAGAAGAATCAGAGATATGAATGAGTTTCTCATGGCTAAGTAGATATGGAGAGGTTATAATACTAAGGGAGAATGGAAATTGATATGGGACAATAAGTATAAAAGACAGCTCCCTACCCTTCATAGTTTCCTCAAGGCTGAAGATATTTTGATTGGTTCCAGCATTTGGAAAATTGTCACTAGAGCTAGAGATATAATAGTCAAAGGAGTGAAATGGAAGGTGGGTAAGGGTAATTTCATTAAATTATGGGAAGACACTTGGTTGTTAGACTCTCCCATTTGTGACAATCCTGATTGGGGAAAGTTTCAGGATTAGTGTAAGGAAAAATTTGGTCCTACTGTGGTAGACTACTGGAATTTACGCCAGTGGAAGGACTTATCCTCTGTTGATCCTTCCCTTGAGCATGTGAATTAAATTATGAATTCTATGGTGGTGGTTGATGACGAGGACTAGCTTATCTGGAAACTTATTGCTGATGGTAAATTTTCTGTCTCCTCTCTTTATATTCATAAATATTCTAGTCAGGAGAGTCCTTGTTGGGCTAAGGCTTGGGTGAAAGGACTTATTCCCAAAATTAATATTTTTTTTTCTGGACTGTCCTTCAAAATAAGATCCTGACAACTGACAATCTCAAAACTAGAGGTTTTTGTCTGCCTAGTATTTGTCATCTTTGTATGCAAAATGAGGAAACCATTAATCACATGTTTATCCATTGTCCCTTCTTTGCTGATATTTGGGATAGATGTCTGGAAAACTTCAATGTCATATGGCTCTTCTGTGAAGCTGCCCAAGATGTTTTTAATTCCTGGTTCCACCCTTTGAAGAACAATTCAATTACTTTGTTATGGAGATTTTCTTTACCTCATATTTGTCGGGGAATCTGGAAAGAAAGAAATGATAGAATGTTCAGAGATAAGGCTTCAAAAGCTCAAATTATTTTTTATAAAATCAAAAGACATGTGGTGGAGAACCTCTACATCATTGGTGGAATAACCAATCCCAAAGATCAAGGTGATAACATCATTTTTAAGAATTGGAGAATAAAGGGGAGTGACATCATACATGCTAATCCTAGAGAAGAGGTGAGATGGGAATGCTCCCCTCATGGATGGATGAAAATTAACTTCGATGGTGCTTCCAAGGGTAACCCTGGCAATGCAGAGTGTGGTGTGGTTTTCAGGGATGAAGGGGGAATATGCAAAGCTATCAAATGTATTCCTATAGGTAATCAAACCAGCCATGTTGTTGAGGCCATTGTTTCATATCATGAGTTGGTTCTTGCTAAGGATTCCAATTGCACTAAAGTTTGGGTTGAAGGTGATTCTTTGAACATTACTAATTGCTTGAATAATGTTTTCCCTCCCTCTTGGTCTATACACAATGCCATCAAAACTACGAAGGAAATTAGTGAAACTTTTGAAATGTGTATTTTCACACATGTATATAGAGAAGCCAAAGAGTGTGCTGATTGGGCTACCAACCTGGCTTGCCATTTTGACAAAATAATCCCTTTATGGTCAGAGTAATCTCAAGTGTGAGGTGAAATATATGATTGAACTGGACCGTATCTAGATGAAGCAACGTGTCTTTGCTAATCAGAATTTCTAATGCCTTTTCCTCATTTTTCTACGATTGTTCACTACGGTAGCGTGACTTGTTTTATTATTATTCATATCATATTTACTTTGTATGGATTCTGGGTGGTTCTTCATAACAACAACAAAATTGTTAAGTTTCTTCATAGAGATCATGGAGAAAATAATAGAGTTGAGATAAGGAAGAATTGTGAAACTAAGGGTAATATGGGAGGTAATAAAAAGAGGTTTGAACCAGCTTCTTGCTCGAACTAGAAGAAAAATGATGAAGTCTGGGAGATTCTTCAAGAGGGAGGCTTGAGTGTTTTTATGGAAAGGCTCTGCAGCAAAGACCCTACTGTCACTAAGCATTTCATAAAAAACTAGAAGAATGGTAAGGTTTTTATTGGTACCGAGATGAAGAAGGTGGATAGGATGGAGCTTACTGTGAAGAGGATTGTCAAGCAAAACTTCCAGATCCTTAAGACCACTATTGACCATATTAACATCCTAATTAACAACTTCAAATAGATTAAAGACAAGGAGGGTGATAAGGATCAAATGGAGAAGAAGGGTCACAAAAAAAGAACAAGGGCCAACACTCAAAAATAGGTTGATATCAAGGAAAAAGAGCTGGAAGAAATGAAAAATTTTGCGATCAATATAAAGCAGATGGTGGTTCATGATGAATAACTTATGAGAAACATTTAGCTGTCCTTGTGTTGTCTTTGTGCTTTCCTTTGGCTGTCTAGTGTTTCTTCCTTTGTCTTGTGTTCCCTTTTTGTTTTGGCTAGGAACTGTTCTATGTGTGGGTGATTAGGCACTGTTGACTTCTGCCTCTTTTATGTTTTATCTTTCTCCTGCTTTGTAACAAGGTTTTGGGTTCCTTTCAAAAACCTATTTTTAATTAATCAAAACCATAGGAGTACTAACCAGTTTAGAATTTTCCATACCAAATTTCTTCAACAACTCTCTAGCATACTTAGTTTGATAGATGAAAATACCTTTATCAGTTTGAGTAGTCTGCAAACCTAAGAAAAATTTCATTTCTCCAATCATAAACATCTCAAATTCATTCTCCGTATTGTTAAAAAATTCCATGCACAACATATCCTCACCTCCAAAAATGATGTCATCAACAAAGACCTCAATAATCAGTATATCATCATTAGTGACTTTATAATATAAATTACTATCAGTATTACCTTTAGTGAAACTAAGTTTTAAAAGATATTTGTCCAACCTTACATACTAAGCTCTAGGTGCTTGTTTCAATCCATATAAGGCTTTATTTAACCTGCAAACCATATTTTTATTATCTAAAAGTGAAAAGCCATCAGGTTGCTCAATATAAACTTCCTCATCAAGATCCCCATTCAGAAAAGCACACTTAACATCCATTTAATAAACCTTGTAGTTTTTATGTGCAACATAAGCAAGAAATAATCTTACAGCTTCAATCCTAGCTACTAGTGCAAAGGTTTCACCTTAATCAATTCCTTCCTTCTGAGCATATCCTTTACAAACCAATCTACCTTTATTCCTCACAACTTGTCCAACATCATTTACTTTATTTTGGAAAACCCATTTAGTTCTAATAACATTCTTATTTTTAGGCCAGGGAGCTAAAATGCATGTGTTATTCTTTTCTATCTAATCTAATTCTTCTTCCATAACTTTCATTCAACATTCATCTTTACATGCTTCAGTTACTGATACCGGTTCAACATGAGAAATTAAACATACCTCATCAATTGCCAATCTTCTTCTTATCATCACTCCTTTGTTCTTATCCCCAATGATCTGATCTTCTGAATGATTCAACCTTACATACCTAGGAGTCTTTTAATTCTCTGTTTCTCTTCCCTAATCTTTAGTTACTATTGAATTTTATGATATTGCTAGAGTAACTAGTTTTACATTCTATTTTGGTAAAGGTGTTTTCGGTTCAGTTATGATCATTTCCATTGTCGGTTCTATTGAACACAAAGTACCACTGAGAGGGGGGGGTGAATTAGTGGTTCCTAGGTCTATTCTTTTTCTCATCTAACTTGAGAAAATCAATTATTTACTTAATCATATAGACAGTCAAACTGGTAATATAAGAAAGAAGGGCAAAGTGATCATGCATACACAACCAACTCACAACACCAGATTTATGTGGAAAACCCAATATGGGAAAAACCCTGGTGAGAAAAGTTGTTGAAGTCTACTACTCCAATATAGCTTCATAGTAAAACACAGTTACAAATTTTAGGGAACCAACCCAAGGAGCACTAACCCCTGCACTTTTAGGGAACCAACCCAAGGAGCACCAATGCCTACACCAAGCTCCAACTTGGCAATGTATATTGAAATACTATTTGAGTACAATTTAGGCTTCTTACTGCAAATGAATTTTGTAGCTCTTGAATCAATTGACTTTCTATTATCTTTCTCTCCTTCTCATACATAGTCTCTTAGTACACTATGTCATAGTGGGATGCTTCCTGCTCTGCAACGCCTTACCGATAAGGCTCAATTTCTCAACTATGAAACTACTGATAGGATCCTCTAACTAGTCTGCCTCCTTGCTCACACTATAACTTGATCGAAATCCCTTCTCAAGTTTTCTTCTTCCAACTCCTCTCCACACAAATTTCTTCACTACAACATCATCAATCTTTTGCACATTGCTCCATTTTCTTATAAGATGATTTCCCCCCAAAACAATTCAAAATCTAGGCAGTTAGGGTTTCTTCACCATCCTCAAGGTAAACCAAATCTAGTCAGATCTTGCAAGATCTGAACTCCTTGAATTCCATAGGTTCAACTCCATCATTTTCATGCCTTTTAAGACATGCTTTACGGATAGGGGAAACATGATCCTTTATATAGATTTACATCTATCAAATTGCTATTAATGCCTCTGTTGTTTCCTTCTCTAGGTATTATTTTGATCTGATCTTCTTGCTTTGATCCAGGTGCCAACTACTCCCCTAATCTTCTTTTGTCATTCCTTCTTCCTCGAGCCACAATCAGTCTGATGCAATCCCTTGATTTGTGGTTCCTTAATTAATGGAAAATATATGTTTCATTGACCCTGTGGATGAAGCTTCACCAACAACACCCTACTTGCCACCTTATCTTTCACACTAGTCAAGACATGACTTTCCAATGTTTAGTCGGTCCGACAAACACATACCAGTAAAACCCTTTGCCAGTAGAGTGTTCTTCACTTGTTGACTGGTATAGCATCCTGTACCAATTGTACATCTTAACATTTTGCCTCTTCATAATTATCCAGGCAACCATCTACCATGCTCAATCTCCACCAGTTGACATCAATGACAACTGAGTGCCAAAATGCCAACAGGTTCTTCCTCATAAATTCTAATTTGACTTCTATTCTGCTCATCCACCTTGAAATTAGTGCTCTCCACAATTCTCTGTAATCTTTTGTTATAACATCTATATGCTTTGATATCATTAGAGTAACCATGAAATATTCCTTCATAACATCTAGGATCAAACTTTGCAATGAAATCATCTCTCTTGATATAACATTTACTACCAAAGATTCTGAAGTACTTAACTATAGGTGTAATGCCAAACCATAACTCATAAGGTGTCTTATTGGTTTCTCCTTTGATATAAACTCTGTTGTATGTATAAACTGTTATGCTCACTGCTTCTCTCCAATAGATGTGAGGTATATTATCTTCTATCATCATGGTTCTAGCAACAGCCAAGATATTTTTGTTCTTTCTTTCCACAAATCCAATTTGCTGAGGTGTCTGGGGAGCATAAAATTGTCTCCTTATGCCAAGCTTCTCACAAAAGTTATTAAACTCACTGGATGTGAATTCTCCACCATGATCTGACCTTAAGCACTTAATCTTAAACCCTCTCATAGTTTCAACCTTAGCTTTAAAGATTTTAAAATTTTCAAAAGCCTCAAATTTATCCCTTAGAAAAGTAACCCACATCATTCTAGAATAGTCATCAATGATAAGCATAAAATATATATCACCTTGAAAATTTTTGATCAAGAAAAAGAACATCATTATATTTTTCTTGTATACTCTTAAAAGAGGTTCTGGCCTATTTTCCCATTTGGCATTCCTTACATACCAAATTATAGGGCTTTACAATCTTAGGTATATCTCTAACTGCCTTAGTTGAACTGATTTTTACCATACAATCAAAATTCACATGACATAACCTTTTATGCCAAAGCCAACTCTCATCAATTTGTGCAATCAAACATGTCTTCTCACTGGAATTCAAGTGAAATATATTACCTTTTGTCTGAGTACTGGTAGCAATCTCCAATCCAGATCTATTAATGATCTTTCATTTTCCATCCATGAATTGTAATTGAAATCCCTTATCCACCAACTATCCTACACTCAAAATATTATACCTTAAACCTTCAACATAATAAACATTATCAGTATTGTGCTTACCATATAATAATATGGTTCATCTTCCTTTGATCATGCATTCTTTGTCATCTCCAAGTCTAGCCAGATCACCATCAAATTCTTGCAAAGATAGAAACTTCCTTTTATCTCCAGTCATATGATGTAAAGAAGCACTGTTAATTAACCATTCATTCTTATCTTCAATTTTAGCAGCAAGGGCCTTTTCTTCAAGTAGATTCTCTTCCAGTACCAGATCATCTTCCTTGTTAGCCAAGAACACCCATTCCTTTCCATTGCCAGAACCACTAGCACAGTCTTGTGCCGCTTCATCATCAGAATCAGTCACACCTTCCTCATCCACAAAGTAACATGATTTATCTTTGTTTCTCCTATACTTATGTTTTTTTTATATTTAGGATTAGGATTAAAAGATATTCTAGCTCTTTTTTCAAATCTTGAATTCCTTTCAGGACATCTAGATGCAAAATGGCCTATCTTATTACATTCAAAACATTTAAAGGGTGATTTTCCTTCATACTTACTTTCTACTAGTCCTTTAGGTACTCTTCTAGAAAATAGGGCTTCAAGTTACTCAAATTATTTACCTTCCCTTTTCATATCTTCCAATTCCTTCGCATACAAATCTTTCCAATCTTTCTTGCTGGTTGATGATGTAAATTCATGAAAAGTAGGTTCAGACTTCATAGCTCTAGAAGGTCCAAATTCTTCAACCTCAAAAGAAGATAATTTCCCAACCAAGGTATCACTATTGACAAAAGTATTAGCCATTGTTCTCAATTCATTAATTCCAGTAGCCTTCATATTATAAGCCGATGGTAAATCTCTCAAAACTTTAGAAACTATTTCATCTTCACTCAAAGATCCACCACAACATTGAATTCCCATGACAATTTCATTTACCCTTTCTATAAATGTAATAATCCTTTCATCTTCTTCCATCTTCAAGTTTTCATATGTCACCTAGTAACCATCAAGTTTAAAAATCTTAACAATAGGTTCACCTTCATTTAGAGTCTCCAACCTGTCCCATATAGCTTTTCTTGTTTCTTTGTGAGTCAATCCCATTATTTGCTGATCAGAAAGTGCACACAAGAGGGCTTCTCTAGCTCTACAATCATTCTCAAGCTCCTTATCCAAGTTTGCCAAAGGAGGATTTATAGATACCAGATTAAAAGAGGTTACACCATTCTCAGTGATCTCCTAGATTGCCTTACCAATAAATCTCAGATGAGTCCCCATCTGAATCTTCCATACTTTGTAATTTGTTTCATCAAGCCTAGGAATTTCTCTCTAGAAGATAGCTGTAGATGAACTAGATGAACTTGAATTGTTAGATGCCATAGGATCTTCCTCAAGAAGTTAAGCTTCTACAGAGAGGACCAGAGATCTGATACCAATTGTTAGACAGTTCAAATAACTGGAGGACAACTAAGAGGGGGGGTGAATAAGTTGTCACCAGATTACTAGAACATTAAGCATTTAAAAATTTATTATTGGAACACATAAGATCAATACCAGAATACATAAACCAATTATTGAAATAGCAGATATACCAATTAAGCACAAGAAACAACTAGAGAATATTTACCATCCACATGACACCAATATTTGTACGTGGAAAACCTAGTAAAGGGAAAAACCACGATGAGAAGCCTACCCATTGTCAAATAATAATTTTGTAGTAAGTATGTGATTACAAATTGAGGGACCTACACTTGTAGGAAGGCCAACAGCCTAGAGTACACTGCTCATTACAAAAGGAGTCTCATTGACTACATAAAAATTGAGACTATAATCTAGAAGGAAGAATGAACTGCAATACTAACATCTCCTATTCTTGAGTACAGTTATGGTTAAGCTCAATACCGAAGGAATTAAACCTCTTTAATAAACCTAACTCGATCACCTATGATTGATCAAATCCTCTGCATGAATGATTATTACATTATTTGCTTGCATACCATGATCTACAATGAGATCATACACATATATACAAGCCCTTGACTTTAAAAAATTAGGTCAGCCACCCAGACAATAAAACCTATTACATAATTATAAAACATGTTAGCCTAAGGCCCAAAAAATATCATCCAATCCATAAGTCATATTGGAAACACATCGAGAAGTCCCAACAACATATTACATTGAGTCGGTCCATAACCTAGATAGCACATAATAGGTCTGATGCAAAATGCAACACCACCAATTAACTAGAACCTGAACATGATAACCATCAACATCCTGAGAACCTACTAGAATCCGCACCAACACCACTTATGCATAATATCAAAAGACCTTCAACAAAGCTCTGTCGGTGAAACCCTCACCAGATCAGTAAACAAAGCTTACTAGCATATAAGATAGCATCCAATCACCAAATCAATATCAACTAACTGAACATATATTTGAGTAACATGAATAACAGATCTAATCCAATTCCATAAGCCAAAGAATACCAAAGTATACCAGATCAACATGATCTAAACAACCAAAAACCAATCATCCTACCTAGACCAATCGAATATTGGTAAACAACCAAAGCACCTAGTGTTGACATCAACGACAAAACATCAATTCCTACAAATTTCCAAGAGGATACATATGAATATCTCAAGTTAAAATTGGGGGTTGTTCCTCCTTCATGTATAAATTAAGAAGTTAATGAGAGTCATTGGTTCAGGAGGAGCCTGATGTTCCATCATTTTCATCCTTGAACCACCTGCCCATTCTCAGGGGAAGATTTAATTTTTTTTTAGGTAGTAGCACTACTTTTTATATTGTAATAATAGTTCATCTAACTTTTAGGTAGTCCAGAAAGTCAAAATTTGTGCATACAACAATGGTCAAAGGGGGAGAATGCATATTTCCAGTAGGATATCAATCTTTTTGTTTCTCAATAGGGGAGTCGAATATGCCTTGGTCAAGCCCTTTTCCATTTTTGTTAGAGGGGGAGAAGATTAGCATCATGGTTGACATCAATGCCAAAGGGGGAGATTATTGGCATTAGATTGTCATTGATATCAACAAGAGAACATTTGTAGACATGTGAAGTGCATAACATGTAGGTTATGCAGACATGCATATCACATCATGTTATGCTACACAAATGTTGCAGGGTTTGAATCTTGTTCTACAGTAGTCTCTCAAGGTGTTTTGTCCATCCGGTTCCATCTATGTGAGTTGTAGATTGAAAATGTTGAAATTCCATGTGATTAGTAGTTTTTGGCAAGACCCTCCTCCTGTCTCAGCAACATCTCTACATTTTGGTGTGAGTAAGTCAATTGGAAACACCTGTTTTATCTCTTATTGGCTCTTTGGAGTTATCTTGATATCCTCCTTCTTTAGTGTGATACTAATCATGTCTTGGCGACATGTCTTTTTTGTTGGCTTCATATAGGACCAGCTAGATTCTGGTGTAACTTTCCATTTCGGCAAAACCTTTTCAAAACATAAGAGAAGGGTGAAGTCTCTTTGAAATTTCATGTTTGGAAATGGTGTGGTTGATGATGTGGGTGTTGAGATAAATCCTTTATGTGATGTGGTAGCTAAGTGGCATCCGACTATTTTTTTGTAAGGATGACATTTCATCTAGGTTGGTTGTGTCGGTCCAGTGTCTTGGTAGTGGTGGCATCTCACTATCCCACAGTATAATTCCCGCCAAAATACCCTAGAGAAACTAAACATCTAACACGCTAATGGAGATAAAAAAACTTTTATTAACATCTATTAAAAACTAATGTAACCCATAACATCTCCATTTAACTACATTCATTTAACACTTATCCATTATGAACATGCATCATTACACATTTCACTAATTAACACAAGCGGAAATAACATAACATCATTGATTTTTCCCTAGGGTACTTCAATGTCAATACTTAATTAACTTCCATAATGACATCCTACTCAGATGATAAACATAATCCATCTTTAATTAATGCATCATATTTAATTTCCTAATCATGAGATCTGCAACCTACAAAATTATATATCCATCATGAAATGCATGTCATTCTACCATTTTACTAACATATTACATTTCTTCTTTAAAAATGTAAGACAACCCCATATTCCTACATTCATTTTATGCACCAAATCTAAATGTGTTGTAACCCATTAGTTCCTATCTACATGCACTTATCCTTTTACATGATAATGCAATCCTAATGCATGGGTATAATCCATCTTTACTATTCCAATTAAACTTACATCAATTATATCTAATATTAACATGATCTCATTCCATCTATTATGATTATCTACTCATAATGTATAAACTATAATTCATTCTTTAACCAACATGATAAACTAATTCCCTTTTTTCTTTACTTAAACATGAGAAAACACAATTTCACTCTAATCCTTCAATCATAGAGTTGATTTATTAACTTACAAACATATAACAATATAAATCCATTACTTTCAATAAAAGTACATGGCATACATCATATACAAGTCATTTACTATCTATCTAGCATGATATACATTCCATTACTATGCAAACACTTTCCTAACATGATCATTTCATTTGACAATGGCCCCAATGCATAACACAAGACTCCTAATATTTTCTTTCAATAATCCTTTTTGCATTCTATGCATACTTTTCCTAATTTCCAATGCACACACATAGATACATCATCATCTAAACCTTATCCATATTATCCAACATTCTCAATACATACATTTAAGATTATTTCATTTCTCAAGGTTCTTTCACATATTGAATTACAACCTAAAGAATAACCATAAAATTCCTTTGTAACCAATAAAAGAAGATCATATCGTAAATCACATCTATTTCAATTGCAACTCCATTACCAAATTTGGGTACATAAAATAATTCCCTTCATTTAACAAGAACATATTAAAACATCTCATTGCCACATTTACGAATCATGAGATATCCTAACTACCATTTATGAACTGCTTACGAATACATTTATATAACAAGACGTCATGATCATAGCTCTTCCTTTTACATAATTCCATCCACTACATACAAGATACTACATACATGCATTCCATAATATTCATTACATAAATCTTCTACAAGGTACATCCATGATCCATCAAGAAGGAGAATCCACATCTATGAACAAAGAATCCAAGAGAACATCCCAATGGCTAAAAAGAACCAACCACCCGACCATGTGGAACCACCCCCTCTGCTAGAAAATGACACAAGGTCCCAATGCACACTCTAAACCTAATCTAGCACCTATAACCTAAGAGACTAACCACACAAGGACTTTCATGCATGAACCAACACAATACAACAAGATTAAGCTCCCAAAGGTGTATAGCTCAACAAGGCATAATCATAAACCATCAAGGGGGACACATGTAGGAGTCGAGTGTCATCACATGCCATACTCAAAACATATTAGCATAAGGCACTAGCTTGATGGACATGTGGAGCCATGTCAACCTATGAGAGACTAAGGGAGATTACCTTATTGTCTTCACATCCTTCTTATGCTTATCCTAAAACATCCTCCCAAGGCCTAAGTCATGAGGCTCAAATTAATTTATTATCTAATTAATGAATCAAGCTACCCTACCCATAAATTATTAGGTTATCACTTATTTACAAATCAAGGTAAACTCCAATATGCCTTGGTGGTCTAGACTTCATGCATCCTTACAAGGAACCTCATGCAAGCCTATCTCTCATGACCTCGATCATCACAAGGAAGCCCACTTCCCCTAACATGGCCCAACAATAAATCACAAGAGGCTGTAAACCATAATAAAACATGAAAATATAACATTCATATGTAACCAAGAACATCCACTCATACTATTGCAACATATGCAAGGGTACAACATAATCAAATAAAAAAAAATGAGCCTCTTGGCCAATAAATACAAGGCATGACAAGGCCATCAAATCTGCCATCAAATAAGAAGATAACCTCACAACAAGGCCAATCCACTTGCTGGTCCAAAACAACAACATAATCATCTCACCATCCATGGCTTATCAACATGGAGAGAGTGAAAATACAACCACAATAACATAGGAAGACAAATAAGCATAAAACCATGCAAAAGCATCAAATCAGATCGACCAATTCTAGAAATCATCATCAGACCTCAAACAAGCCTCTAGGTCAAAAATCCAATTGGAAAAATTATTCAAAATAAGAAATACTATGAAAAACACATAAATCGGATAGGTTTTCACATTCACACAATAGGTTAGCACATTTACCCAATAGATTAGCACATTTACACAATAGGTTAGCACTTTTACATAGCAGGTTAGCACTTATGCACAATAGTTTAGCACTTTTATATAGCAGGTTAGCGCTTTTACACTACAAGTTAGTGTTTTTATACAATAGCGCAAATACATAGAAAACTTAGTTTACTTTCAACAAAAATATAAAATCAAGTCTTTAACAAAAGGGCTCAAAAATCATATGCAAAGAGTTGCCCAAAAACAAGGAATACGAGGGCATAAACGAAATAAATAGATACAAACTATAAGCCAAGTTCTAATAAGATTTTCTTCACAGTAAAACACATACATAACCATTTCAAAATACACAGAAACTCCAATAAAATAAAATCCAACACCTTCAGACTATAAACTCACAAAGGAAAAACTATTCACACTCCCATTCAATCAAATGGCTCAACAACCGGAGATTCACACAGAAATTTCTCGGAGATGTGAGACAACATGTACCGGAAGCCAAAATATATTTTCCAATAGACTATATAAAAACCCATGTAATATAAAGTTTCTTCCCAAATATTTATTTCCAAAAACTATATTAAAACAATAGAATAAATATTATTTTCAACCCATCTCCCGAAAATAATGTGTGAACACGAAGCATATAGGGAAGCCATTAAAATAAAAAATAATACAAAGGCTCAAGACTCAAAGCTCCAACCTACAACCAAAAGTGATGGAATGAAGCTGAAGAAGAGATCCCCACAAAGCCAAGACAAAATCCAAATCAAGTTCCAGCCAAAATCCAACCAAGCTCCAGCCAAAATCCAAATGCAAAAATTGAAAAGCCAAAGGAAAAATGCTTGTAGGAAAAACTTTCAAAGAATAGCCAAGCCCGAAAAACTTCAGGGGATTGAAAATAAAAAGAAAACAATAATCAAAGCCCTAGCCTCAAACTCGGCCAATCAAAATATTCCATTTTGGAATATATTTTACCAGCCCACCATATATTATAATTTATTCTCCCATTTCGAATTTAGCCAATGAGAGTAAAGGGTAGGTATAGTAAATATATTAATTCAGCCAAGTGGGAATGTTATGTTATTATTTTAAATTTAATGTGTTCATACACCCCACTTAGGAAATGAAATTTAAACTATTAAATAAACATAAGCTATATATAAATAATCCAAATGGGGATTAAAATTAAATAAACCAAAAGCTAATAAAATAAATTAAGGAACCCCAAATAAATATTAAATATCAAATAAACACTAAACCATGGAAAATCAAATAAATAATTAAATAATCAAATAATAACTATAAAATAAATATTAAACAACAATAAAGCTTACCAACAAATATTAATCAACATTAAAATATAAAAGCACTATTAAACAATAAATAATAAATAAATACCAACTAAGCAATAAATCAATAATAAATAAATAAACATTAAATACCAAAAAATGATTAAACTATAAACATTAAATGAGTAAATAAATAATTAAATACTCAAAGCCAATAAATTAAATACATTAAAATAAGCATTATTAATTATAAAATTACACATCAAGGATCACATAATTAATCTAAACATAATCAAATAAATCAACCATCTCTAGACATACTCACAATACTTGAAAAGATCAAACTCACTAACTGACGTGGCGAATTACACCAAGATGCTATGACACTTGGAGCACATCTTAGACCTAGAGTAAGTGAAGGGAACTCATGTCATCTCTAAACCACATAAGCCATTGGAATTAAAGACATGCTCAGACCTATGAAGCTAGGTGGAGTCGATGTTTGGTACTTGCAAGGTCTTGCAACCAAAAAATGATAACAACATATACATATATCATAACAGGCAAGTGATAGAGAGTCATGACGACACATCTTGCTCGCAATGAGTGATGTGGAATCATCTCTATCATGAATACAATCAAACAATAGTCAAACACATCTCATAAGCATATCATCAAATGTAATCATGAAATAGGGTTAGTGTAATCATAATCAACATCAACTCTATGATCAATATAATCTTTTGATAATCTATCACATAGTAAGCATATAGTATCCATCAAATCAAATGATCAATAATGATAGTATCAATATCATATAAATCATCCAAAATAGCATATGCCCAATAATGGCTATCATCACAATGCGTAACTAAAATACATGAATAATCATCATCCCAATCATCATAGATAGTTGAGATAAGTCTATCACGCATGGAATAAAAGTAAACTCTAATCAAAACAAGTCAAGTCAAGGGTTGACACTACATCCTCCCCCACTTAGAATCGACTTACTCCTGGAAGTTGTAAGAATTAGGGTGACAACTAACACACATTAATCAAAATATTCCTTCCATCATAAACATATTATAATATTTTCTAGCTCAAGCAAAATAATTATAGCAAAAGTTCCTCCTTATGCTCCAATTATTTGAAATAAACACATTACACAAGAGGTAAACAAAGCACCAACTCCTATTAATTATGGTATGTACACTAAATTGTTAAAATACTTTCAAGGGACTTCATTTTAACCACACTTCTCAAAACAAAACTATAATTTTAGTCACTGAGTTAAGCATCAATAAGAAGAAACCGCTATATTTCACACCAATATTCGTAGTAACACTCCTTCAACATCTAGTTGCATGTAAATAAAGAGAGAGATATATATACATTTTACACAATATCTTACACACACACATATTATATTATTGAAGAAATCATATCATAAGCCTAAATGATGGAAAATTTCTCAAAAATAAGCCTCTTCAGTTCAAACATATTCAAGACATCACACAATAACAAAACATATATAACCCATTTATTTAAAAGAACAAGATTCATGGCATTCAAATATCCTAGTTTTCTACCATGCTTTTATTGTGCTACTCTTGATGCAACATTAGGTGCAACCTTTATCCAATCAAATCATTCAAAGGCATCCTTAATCCATTATTTATACATGATATATATACAAAAAATCTTTTGAAGGCAAGAAATCAACAGCTGGTTTTATTTAACTATTTCATAAATTATAGACTTGACAATTCTAAAGAATTTCTATCTACTATAGAATTCAGAAAGTTACCAACACATTTCATCTTATTAATGTTCGCATATGTGCAGAGTTTGATGACATGCTGGGATTGTATGTTGTCATTAATGTCAATATGTTGAAGTATGAACCGGTATATTGAAGAAAGCAATGTTGTCATTGATGTCAATATGCTGAAGTATGAACTGGTATATTGAAGTAAGAAAACTGGCAAGTGAACCAGTATGATGGTATGAAGTAAACCGGTAAATGCGAAAAGGTGAACCGATATGTTGGAATGTGAACCAGTATATGCAAATTTTGTATTAGGGTTTCATTTGATATGACTATCAGTTGGTAGTCTCGGCTTCAGGGTTTCTAGTTGATGCATTCCAAGTCTATGTGATTTGACCAATGACATCCTGTGATGACTTAGCATTGAAATAATGATGAGATCGTGTTACCACATTAGCTTTGTGCACGTGAAGAATCTTCTAGAAGATTGATTCTATCTACCTTGGGAATGTGCAAAATCTTAGTAAACGGTGGAGAGCGTGTGATGGGTTATCAGCTTCCAGAAGCGGTGAAGAACGGACGATGGAGAACATCTTGAGATTTATTCAAGACTGTTTTGCTCTATGCAATGTGTTTGAATGGTCAAGATTGGACCGAATGTATTGTTAACCTAGATGCTTAGGGTTTTAGGTTTTGGCTACCATCCTAATTATTATCTATAAGGTCGATGATGGTTTTCATTTGAAGTTGTTGGCAAATGTTATGTGTGTATCCAAGTGAAGAGATACTTGATTCTTGCCAGACCAGAGAAGTGAGTAGATACTTGCAGAGTGTAATTGCAGATGTAAAGGAACTAAAGTGGATTTACCTTGGCATTAAGTGTTGTTATCAGATCAGTGTATTACCTGTTGACTTATAACCATTTCAGCAGTTGGAAAATCCCTTTACTGGGTAGCTTTAATAGGCATTTTGTAAATCCTTTAATAGGGTGACTAAAAATCATTGAGTTCTTCAAATCCTCTTGCAAGGTAACCTTTAATAGGGTTTTAACCTTTAACTAGATATTTAACCATCCCTTAACCGGGTGATCCCTAGCAGGATTGGTTC